>NW_006400630.1:9869-17547 GCF_000299155.1 Elephantulus edwardii | reverse complement strand
GACAATCTCCTCCTATACCAGTCAGATCTGATTTCACAGTACATGTAAAAATAATGCAAGAAATTATCTTTTTAAGTATAAATTAAATACCATTCTTTTTCTGGTTTTCACTGTAGGCATAGTATACCATGAGATTATTTTATTCTGAGTGACCAGTGGCAGTCCATCTCATCTCAATAATCCCATGAATGCAGGTTTCCCTAGTATATGTGGTTATGTGCTTTTGAGTCATGTGTGACTCATAGGGCCTTTAGGCACAATAGCCCTGAACCCTGCCATATCCTGAGCCAGTCTCGCTGACCCTGACACCCCTGCCTCCACTGCCCCGGTCACTGTCTCAATCCACCTCATACAGGTCTTTCTCTACTGGGCTGTCCCTCCACCCTTCCAAGAATGATGTCCTTCTCCAGAGACCAGTCCCTCTAGCCATTATGTCCAAAATACATGAGACAGGCCTTTCAAATCCTTGCCTCCAAAGCACAAATTGGCTTCACGCTGTCCAGGACAAAACTGTTTGTTCTCTTGGCAGACCATGGTCTGTTTAATATTCTCCTCCAACACCACAACTCAAAGGCATGGATCCTTCTTCTGTCATCCTTGGTCATTGTTCAGTTCATCATTGCCCTTTAACACTCTGAAGGCACCTCTGACAGCAGATTTTTTTTTTCCAATTAATTTTTAATGCAAGTTTGCAGAGACTTTGTTGAACACTTTCCTCCCTGCCCACACTTCCCCCAGTTCGCCTTTCTCTTTGAAAAGTTAAAAAAAAGTGACATACCCACCCAGTTTTCATTGTTATACAATCCCCTTCCCCAAGTCTACTCCAATATGCAGCTTTTATTCTGAACTCTTGTCATGACGATAATACCTAATCATATATTCCTCCTAACCAGTTCTCTCCCTCATCTGTTTCAATACAGTATACATTATTTATCACCTCTTTTCTTAGTTTTCTCCCAAGCCCAATGTCAGTCCCACTTTACAATGACATTAAGCAGTATTTGTCCTTTTGTGGCTAATATATTTCACTCAGCATAATGTCCTCCACTGTCACCCATTTTGTATAATATTTCATGAGTTTTTTGTTTTTCAATACAGCATAGTATTCCATGTGTGAATATACCACAGCTTCTCTATCCATTTTTTTTGTTTATGGGCACTTGGGTTGTTTCTAAGTCTTCGCTATTGTGAACAAAGAAGCAATAAACATGGATGTGCATATCTCTGCTTGGGTGGTAGTTGTGGTTTCTTTAGGGTATATTCCCAGGGGTGGAACTGCTGAGTCGAACAGTATCTCTATTTCCACCTTTTTGGGAAAGCGCCATACTGCCTTCCATAGTGGTTGCACCATATTATACTCTCACCAAGAGTGAATACGGATTCCAGTTTCTCTGCAACCTCACCAGCATTTGTTGTTTACTGTTCTGTAAATTTTGCTATTCTTACTCAGGTGAGATGATATCTCATAGTTGTTTTGATTTGCATCTCTCTTAGAACTAGGAAGTTTGAACATTTTTTCATGTGTTTGTTTCACCATCTGCATGTCTTCGTTGGTGAAATGTCTGTTCGTATCCTGTGCCTATTTTTCTGTTGGGTTGTTTATCTTGTTGTGGTGCTCGAGTATTATATAAATTCTAGATAGAAGTCTCTTATCTGACATGTTATTACCAAATATTTTTCCCAGTCTCACAGCAGATTTTAAAGTTCCCTTCCATTTCAGCACAGAAACTTGTGTCACATGCATAACATATGCGTTGTTGAAGAGTCGTCTTCCAGTTGTGATGCCACATTCCATCTGAAAAATTCTAGCCTCCCAAATGATCTGTTCTGAATATTAGTTATTTAGAGAAAGATATCATGATTGAAAATGCGAAGGGTCAGTTTACCAGAGGAAGACCCTCCTCAAGATGGATTGAGAAGGTGACTGTATCAATGGGGTCAAATATTTTGGAGATAGTGAGGACGTCACAGGGCAAGTCCAGGTTCAGATCTTTTGGTTACAGGGTCGCTATGAGTCAGTTGAGTTGACATAACAGCTTAGCAATCATTGCCTCCCCACAAGTGGACCCAGAGGGTGGGGAAGTGGGGGCGGGCGGGTGCTTCTAGCAGCCAATCCGAGCCTTGTCTTCATTCCGGCCCCGCCCTCCTGCAGGCTCTGATTGGGCACGCAGCTGCTTCTGGAAGTGCTTGCTGCTGGGGTGGAGGGGAGTCCACGTGTTCAGCTCTGGGCCTGGGATCTGGTCTCTGACCATCACTTCTCCTCTAAGCCAGCTGGATCAAGGGTGGGTCAGTCGGCTCCGGATCAGGCTCTCGCCTTCCCCTTTCCTCCAAGCCCACAGGGTCCAGGAAATGGCGGTTGGTCAGGCCACTCTGGCCCAGGATAGGACAGGGTTCTAATCTGTTGTTCATATGGTCACTATGAGTCCACTGGACATGTTGGCAGCTAGAAACAACCAGATTTATTTAAAGTGTGTACCTCTGTAAGCTAATATCTCTGGTGGCCTAGTGGCTTGAAGCTGCAGTGCAATCACAGAGACACAAGGTTCAAATTCTCCAGCTGTCCGAGGAGAGAAGGATGTGAAATCTCCCTTGTGATGTATTGCCTCTGAAAACATGCTGGAGGGTCAGCTGTGGGTGTATTCCAACCCCTAGGCACACAACAATGGTCCCTCTAAACAAAGCTTTCATTGAACTCACAAATTTTAATACTTTCAATTTTATTTGTACTTTATGATTTCTTTTATGAGCCTGCACCATTAGATTGTTAGTAATTTCTAAATATTAGGATATGTTATTGAATTGTAATGTAATTATAGTTAGAAAAAACATGCTATATGATCCCATAATTTGATATTTGATCTGTCTTGTTGAATGTGTTATGTATAGTTAAATGTGTTTTCTGCAGTTACTGGGCTTAGTGACTAGAAAATTTCCTCAAGACCAGGACAGTTAACGATGCTATTTAGGTTTTCCATATCGTAATTGTTTTTTCCCTTTCAAATCTACTTGCTTATTGTGAGAAGGGTTTTAAACTTTCCAGATAATTCTCAAATCATCAAAAGGTACATAATATTAATTTATTGTTTTATATTTCTTATCTCTGTTTTGGATGAAGCCTTGTAAATTTAGCCGATATTACCCAGAAAATTGTGGCTACTTACTTCAAGACAATAGGTATGTTTTTAGGTAGCCAGTATTTGTTCCAGTTATCCTTTGAGCCCAAGGTTTAAACTATGTGACATCCCTTCCTAAAGAGACCGTATTCCAACATGGCCCTCAGAGGAGGCCACTGGGAATTTCATTGCACATTTTGGAAAAGAGTGTTTTGTTCTCTTTCAATCTTGTTTTTATCTAGAAGCTTCGTGGAGATTTACTTGCAGTGCATTGGTGTGCTTGTCGAGCTTTACTTTCAGTCTCTAAGTGGACAGATGTAATACAGAAGTGTTGGGTGCAGAAGTTGTATGTATCTGGAAGCCAGTAGTGGAAATGTTTCCTGAGGCAAATGGCACTCCTCTGCATGGTGCAGACATTTGAAGACCAACCAAAAATGTTATAAAGTGGACATGATGATAGTGTCAGTTTTGATGGGGTATTGGTCATTTGATCTGTGACTAGAAGCTTACATTGTTTAAAGATAAAGAATGCTTCTTTTGAGCCCCTGGGTTGTGTAAACATTTAAAGTCCTCTGCTGTTGACTTACAGGTGGGAAATTGAATGTACTCAGTAATGTCCTGAGAAAAAGTTCCAGGGATTACCTCTGAGTAACCAGCCAGCAGTGGACAGCACTGTGGAGCACAGTGAGAAACGTGGGTCCACATGATTTGGAGCCATCTCAGTATCAACTGCTTTTCTTTTTGTCAATCCATTGGGCAGTTGCAGAGATTATGTTTGAGTCCAAGGCTTCTCAGCAGGGCATGTGAATTTGTTCCTAAAATCATGTTGTTCTCTGTGCATCACTGAAACTCCTTCCTTCCCCAGTGTCCCTGCAGGAGGCTGTGTGAAGACCTGGTTCTCCCTAGAGCATCATTCCATCCAAAAGGACTTTGCTGATGTGAAAGAACTTAACAACCGGTGATGCTTGGACAGGCCCTGGTCCATGTGCCACCACTGGCAAAGGAACAGGATCTCCAACTCCCTGGAGCAGCTGCTGCCCCTCAAGGGGAAGTCTCCAGCCCTGAAGCAGCCTGGCAGCTTTCAGTACCAGGTGCTTTCTGGGCCCCAGGAGACCCTGAGGCAACTTCGAAAACTCTGTTTCCAGTGACTGCAGCCAGAGGTTCACAGCAAAGAGCAGATCCTGGAGCTCCTCATGTTGGAGCAGTTCCTGAGCATCCTGCCTTGGGAGATCCAGATGTGGGTGCGCACACAGTGTCCCCACAATGGAGCGGAGGCTGTGACGCTAGTGGAGAGCTTGAAGGGAGAACCCCACAGACTGTGGCAGTGGGTAAGCAGAGGGTATTGGGATCTAGGAAAGTGGAGCTTCCCGATTAAAACAAGCCTGGAGAGAAGACCAAGGGCTCTCCTCTTGTACACCATGCCTTTTATTGATGTGCAGAAAAGGCTGAACATTAACGTAGAATGATAGTTGACAATCCAAAGTGCAGAGCAGCCTTACAGGCTTTCAGCCCGATGCCATGCTTTTGAAAAAAGAGTGGATAGAATGTGCCCATGGTATTGGTGGTATCCAGGCAGAAAAAGAATGCAAGATTGAGTATGATGATTTCAGAGAATGTTTGCTTCATCAGAAAACGATTAAACGGATGGCTGACATCCGGAAGCAGAGGACAAGCTGATAAAGGAAGGGAAGTACACACCTCCACCCAACCACTTGGGCAAGGGAGAGCCCCGGCCCTGAGCTGAGCACCTGCAGATCTTCACTGGAAAGATTCTTAAATGAAAACTTTGTGAAAGTGTCTAAAATAAAAATCTATTACTCCTTTATTCCTCCCTGGCCATTTTGTCGGCAGCGCTAGGTGGAGGGCCGGCAGGCACCCAAGGCGAAAAAATGGTGGCTGCGAAAAAGACGAAAAAGCCCCTGGAGTCGATCAACTCGAGGCTCCAGCTTGTTATGAAAAGCGGGAAATATGTGCTGGGGTACAAGCAGACTCTGAAGATGATCAGGCAAGGAAAAACCAAGCTGGTCATCCTCGCCAACAACTGCCCAGCCTTGAGGAAATCTGAAAAAGAGTACTATGCGATGTTGGCCAAAACTGGTGTCCATCACTACAGTGGCAATAATATTGAACTGGGCACAGCATGCGGAAAATACTACAGAGTATGCACACTGGCTATCATTGATCCAGGTGATTCTGATATCATTAGAAGCATGCCAGAACAAACTGGTGAAAAATAAATCATGTAATATTTTTCTTCAATAAAATTGGCCAGAGTTTGTTTTGAAATACAAAAAAAAAAAAAAAAATCTATTACTCAAAAAAAAAACCAAACAAACCAAAAACAAACACCAAGCCTGGAAGCAGGAGTGGCATCCACTTCAGAAATGGCTTGCCTCCAGAAACTCTATGTACGAACAGTGCTCAGGCCTCTCGTTCTTAGGGGTCGCTATGAGTCATCTAGGACTCGATGGCACCTAACAACAACAGCAACAACCCAAGGTTGGTGCTGTGAGCCCACAAGTGACACCTTTAAAAGAAAGATCTTCTCATCTACTTCCCATAAAGATAATTGCTAAGAAAGCCTTAAAGAGCTCATCTGCTAATGGTGTTGCTGTGAGTTGCAATGAACCATTCCACAGCTGATTTTTCTTTACATTTGTGTGTTTGTTGGTGACTTTCCACACTCTAGCTTTTAGGAGTTGAAAGTATAATCTGTGGTTCCATTCTAACTTAACCCTCCAATGTTTCCTTTTCGTTAAGTTTGATTTGTTTGGTTTTTTTAATTGAGATTTTAATGAAAGTTTATAGAGAACTTGCATTTCTATTAATTCATTGTTGTACATTTTCCTTCTGTCCTCCCCCATTTCGCTTTTCTCTTTTGAAAAAAAAATTCTTTCATTATCGTGCAATTCCTCACCACACAACTGTTCACTTTACAGTCCAGCGCTTATGTTGGACTGTTATCTTACAAGTAATGCTAATCATATATTCCTCCTAAGCAGTTTTTACCCTCATCTGTTTCCATGCAGTGTACATTATTTATCCCCTCATTTCTTACTTCCCCCCCAGCCCCCATGCCAGTCCTGTTTTACAACAGTGGCATCATGCAGTATTTGTCATTTCACGACTAAAATATTTCACTCAGCATAATGTCCTGCAGGGTCACCCATTTTGAATAATATTGCATTAGTTCCTTGTTTTTCAGTACAGCATAGTATTCCATTGTGTGAATATCCCACAGCTTTTCTGTCCTTTTGTTTGTTCATGGGAAATTGGGTTGTTTTCAAGTCTTTACTATTGTGAACAACACATCAATAAACATAGGTGTTCATATCTCTACTTGGGTGTCAGTTCTGGTTTCTTTAGAGTATATTCCCAGTAGAATTACTGGATCAAATGATATTTCTATTTTTAGCTATTTGAGAAAACGCCATACTACCTTCCAGAGTGGTTGCACCATTTTACACTCCCAACAACAGTGAATACGAGTTCGTTTCTCCTCAACCTCGCCAGCATTTGTTGTTTGCTGCTCTGTTAAATTTTACTATTCTTCCAGGGGTGAGATGATATGTTGTATAGATTTGCATCTTTCTTAGTGCTAGGAATTTTGAACATTTCTTCATGTGATTGTTCACCACCTGAATGTATTCTTTAGTGAAGTGTCTGTTCATATCCTGTATCTATTTCTATTTTTCAGTTGAGTTGTTTACCTTTATCTTGTGATACATGAGTATTCTATGAATTCTAAATGTAAGTCCCTTATTAGACATGTCATTACCAAATATTTTTTCCCAGTCTGTGGCTTTTCATTTTACCCTGTTGGAGAAGTTTATTGATGTGCATAGGACTTTGATTCTTAGAAGGTCCAGTTCATCTATTTTATCCTTTCCTAGTTGTAGGTTTTTCAGGATGTTTGGAATACTGCTCATGTTGTGGATTAGGGCTTCTAGAGGTTTTCCAAGCTTTTTTCTAATTAAGTTTATAGTCATTGGTTTTAGTCCTAGGTCCTTGATCCACTTTGACTTGGTTTTTTTTATGTTTGGTGTAAGGTGTGGATCTTGCTAGAGTTTTCTTCATGTAGTTTCCCAATTTTACCAACACCATTTGTTAAAAGCCTGTCATTTCCCCATTTAACTGATTTCATCTCCTTGTCAAAAATCAGATGACCATAGGTAGATAGGCTTATTTCTGAGTGCTCAATTCTATTCCATTGATCTATGTATCTGTTATTGTACGAGGCTGTTGTGACCATCATAGCAGTGTAGTAGGATTTGAAATCACGGAATGAGATGTCCGCAACTTTGTTTCTCTTTTTAAGGAGTGCTTTGCTTATTCGGGGTCTCTTTCCATTCCAAATTAAACTGGAGATTGTTTATAGTAGCATGAGATGACTACATTTACTTAAGATGTGTCAAGGCTCTGTCACTGGGATACCCAACTATCACATTGATATCTGCACTTGATACTAGGGAGTCTGCCAAGATAGGTTCAGAGATTGTGGCTGACCCTTAGTCTGCTAAAATAGGGAAATTCAGGTAAATGCAAGTTGCTCAATATTTACTCAT
>NW_006400630.1:2654-3672 GCF_000299155.1 Elephantulus edwardii | reverse complement strand
TGCAGAGTTCACAGAAGCCAGCTGGCTGGCTCGTTTTGGGCAGTTGGTGTAGCCCAAGAGAGCTCGGCCAAATTCCCCACCTGTGGGCGCACCCTTAGGTGCTCTCCCAGGTAATCAGCAATGCCGCAGTAAACACAGATAAGATCCTACCGGCCTTTCTCCTGCCAGGTTAGTTCCTCAACAGCTCGCCTGTTAGCTCCAGATGATGGCTGGATCCAAGCTGGTGCCCTGAGGTCACAGGGCTGTCGTGGGGGTTGAGATGTGTGGTTGTGGAGCTGCAAGGGGGGTGGGGGAAGGGGAGGAAAGCCAGGGACTAGGGGGCAAGGAGCGCAGGGCTTGGACACTATCACCAAGAGGTGTGGGCGGGGCTTGGGCGCTGCTGGGGGTTTAAGCAGCAGCACCATGTGTTTTAAGGGTCACACAGGTGTGGGTTCCAGGGGGGTCACACAGTGTCGTGTAGTCTTCATTCCTCTGGTGTCTCACAGTCTTCACTCCTCTAGAGTTCCATGGTAGGTGGCTAGCTGTTGTTCTTCCCGGTTCTCTTCCAGGCCCCTCTCTTGGTGGAACCCCGTCTGGTGGCGGCGTTCTCCCATCTGGTGGCGGCGTTCTCGCGCTGCGTGGCTCTCGCTGGCACTGCGTCACTCTCGCTGGCGCTGCCACGTCTCTCCAGTTTTAAAACCATGTTATCCCCAGCAATAATTCCCAAGACTAGATTGTTGTCCCAACATGGAGAAAAGGGGGTGGCTTTTGGGTTAAATTGATAGCTTGTATTTTGGTCTTCACCAGCACTCCCCAGGGCTGGCCACCCCCAGCTTCCCTCCTGTTCCATTATCAGCCCTGGCTTTGGGGCTTATATTAAAAGGGTTGTGATTAACACTGCCTATTTGTTTCCATTTCAAAGAAGGGTGACCCAACAGAGTGTGGAAAACTATATAACAATATCGTTGATTTCACATGCAAGCAAGATTCTACTGAAGATTATCCAAAAACAACTGGAACAGCACATCAGCAGAGAACT
>NW_006400630.1:0-1227 GCF_000299155.1 Elephantulus edwardii | reverse complement strand
CTTGGCTTGTCACCGGGCGACAGGCAAGGGTGCCACACAGAGCTGTTGACAAGCAAGGTAGGTTGCGGCCACCATGGAGTTATATAAAGCACTTCGGGTGTGGGGTTTTGGCTTGATAGACACATGCAATGTGGACGCATTCATAGGTCAGATAAGTTAATGACCTATTAGTGGTGAGCAGTGAGAGATAAAACCACTATGCAAAATCCTGCCCCACATTCCAAAGCCACCAACAATTTGGTGCAACACCCTTGGTTATATGCCATTTGGATCACTTCCATTAGGAGGCTCCAGCTTCCAAACAGAGAAGGAAGGGTGGGATTGGCTAAAGTGAACAAGGATTCAGATGCTGTGATGGTCATTGATCTCAGGAAACTAAATTCTGAAGCTGCAAAACCTCAGAGTCGTGGCAAGACTGTGGGATTTGATCTCAATGCTTGGGACTCAAACTTGTTCGAGGAATGAGAAGTCACAATAGAGTGGATTTTAACTCAATGGCCCTATGGAACAGTAGAAAAGCCAGTAGGATTCACTAGGCTGTGAACTTTGACAGAATGACTGCCCTGTCTCCCTAACAAGGAATGGCTGATGGGATAGAAAGATCAATAGTTCCAGATAGCTCAGGCACTGTGATACTAGGGCTCCTTTCCAACAAGAAACAGGAATATGTAAAGGGCAAGGGCTGCAGGGCAAGGGATGCAGGGCACGGCACGTCAAGGGCTGTAGGACAAGTGCCAAGGGCTGCAGGCCAGGGCACATCAAGGGCTGCAGGGCAAGTGCTGCAGGGCAAGGGCCGCAGGGCAAGAAACGGTGCTGCGGGCTGCTCCAGTCGGGAGGGGCTTGTAAACCTGAGGTCTAGGGTCTCGAAGCGGGAACACGAAGGTGGGTAGAAGTTCGGTGAAGGGACGATGGAAGAAAACAAGTCAAACAGTCAAGTGATCTTGGTGATTTTAATTCTAAGTCATTCTAATTATCCTTCTTCTTTCTTCTTTTCCTTTTCCTTTTCCCTTTCCTTTTCCTGCTTATTACATTTAGCATCATACATTTATATTCCATCTTTACAATTAAGGGCTTAATCAACAGCCAGAAAAACAACCAAAGTAAGAATAAAGTTTACATTATTTTCTTGCACACAGCTATTCTTTATGATTATGGTTCCTTGGAGAGCATGAAAGGCTATTTTTTATGGTCATGGTTCTTTGGTAATTGGAGAGCGTGGTAGACAAT
>NW_006400629.1:16753-17361 GCF_000299155.1 Elephantulus edwardii | reverse complement strand
GGAGTTGTTCAGCTTCCAAATGCATGTTTTTTCCTCCTTTATCGTCCTATTATTAATTTCTAATTTTGTAGCATTATGGTCTGAAAAGATGCTTTATATTATTTCTATGTTTTTGAATTTATTGATGCTTGCCTTGTGCCCCAGAATGTGATCTATTCTGGAGAATGTTCCATGTACATTGGAGAAGAAGGTATACTGTGGGTTTTTTTGGTGCATTAGCCTGTGAATATCTATGAGGTCAAGTTGTTTTATTGTATGGTTTAATTCTTCAGTATCTTTGTTGAGTTTCTTTCTTGAGAGGGGTGTATTGAAGTCTCCAAGTATTATAGTAGTGTTGTCTATTGCCTTTTTCAGTTTTGTTAATGTTTGTTTTATGTAGTTTGCAGGTCTTTAATTTGGTGCATAGATATTTATTATTGTTATGTCCTCTTTTTCTATTGACCCTTTCAGCATTATGTAGTGACCTTCTTTGTCCTTTGTGCTGGTTTTTACATTGATATTTACTTTATTGGTGATTAATATCGCTACTCCTGCTTTTTTCTGGTTGCTGTTTGCTTGGTATATTTTCCCCCACCCTTTTATTTTTAGTCTGTCTTTATCTTCATTTT
>NW_006400629.1:13216-14688 GCF_000299155.1 Elephantulus edwardii | reverse complement strand
ACCAGGGGGTGCAGGGTTGTGGCGAGGCCACCAGGGTGTGCCAAAAGTTTGGGGGCACGGGATGGTGGTGGGGTGGTGTCCCTGGACACAGTGCTGTGGCAGGGATTGGGGGTGTAGGGCTTGGGCAGCGCTGGGAGTTAGGGGTTGCAGTCTATTCCCAGATATCAAGCTTCCAAGTCACCAGTCCTCAGCAAATAAGACTTACTGCGCCGCGTCACCCTTGTGCACCGCGTAGCCCTTCTTGTGTGCCGTGTCGCCCCTATTTGCAAATTTTTGAGAAAGCGTCAAACAGCCTTCCATAGTGGTTGCACCATTTTACCTTCCCACCAACAGTGAATAAGGATTCCAATTTCTCTACAACCTTGCCAGCATGTGTTGTTTGCTGTTCTTTTAAATTTTGCTGTTCTTCCTGGGGTAAGATGATATCTCATAGTTGTTTTAATTGTCATTTTCTTTGAATTAATCCTTTGTACTTCTGGTTAGATTTACTCCCAAGTATTTAATCTTGTGATTAGCTGTTGTGAAGGGTATTAAGTGTATTATCATATCATCTGCATAGAGAGATAATTTTACCTCCTCTTTGCCAATTTGGACACCTCCTATTTCCTTCTCTTTTCTTATTGCTATCACTAAGACTTCCATTACAATATTGAACAAGAGAGGTGAGAGAGGGCGTCCTTACTTAGTTCCTGTTCTCAAAGGGAATGCCTTTAATCTCTTTCCATTGAGAACAATGTTGGCGCTTGGGTTTGCCTATGTACATTTTCCTCTGATGAAGAAATTCCTCTCTAATCCTAGTTTCTTGAGGGCTTTAATCAGGAAAGGCTGTTAGATTTTTGTCAGAGGCCTTTTCTGCATCAATTGATAGGCTCATGTGGTTCTTGTTCTTTGCTTTGTTAATCTGATGAATTACATTAATTGTTTTTCTCATGTTGAACCATCCTTTCATACATTATGAATCCCAGTTGGTCCTGGTGAATTTTTGTAAATTATTTTTATTATTAACTTCAATGAAAATTTACAGAGACTTTGGATTTCCATTTATTCATTGTTGCACCTTTCTCCCTGCCCAACCCTCCCTCCCAGTACACTGTTTTCTTTGAAAAGTAAAAGAAAAACTCATTCATTATTTTACAATCCCTCCCCCCAGCCCCTGGTCCTCTCCACTCTGCAACAGTCATTTTGGATTACTGTTATGACAAAAATACCTAATTACATATCTCTTTTAAACAGTTTTCTCCCTCGTATGTTTTAGTGCAATGTGTATACATTATTTATCCCATCATTGTGAGTCTCCCCCAACCCTGATATCAGTCCTGATGTACAACAGTGGTACCATGCAGTATTTGTCCTTTTGTGACTGAGATATTTCACTCAGCATAATGTCCTCCAGGGTAACCCGTTTTGTTTGTTTGTTTTTACTATATTCTTTATTTTTTAATTTATTATTAATTTCAATGAAAATTTACAGA
>NW_006400629.1:10421-12076 GCF_000299155.1 Elephantulus edwardii | reverse complement strand
CCCACTTAACTGATTTCATCTCCTTGTCAAAAATCAATTGACCGTAGATATATGGGCTGATCTCTGGGTTCTCAATTCTATTCCATTGATCTATGTGTATCTCATTATACCAGTACCGTGTTGTCTTAACCACCATGGCAGTGTAGTAGGATTTTAAATCAGGGAGTGTGATGCCTCCTAACTTTTTTCTATTTTTAAGGAGTGCTTTGCTTATTTGGGGCTTCTTTCCATTCCAAATGAAACTGGAGATTGCCTTTTCCATCTCCTTGAAGAATGGAATTAGTATTTGTATTGGGATTGCATTAAATGTGTAAATTGCTTTTGGTAGTATTGCCATTTTCACAATATTGAGTCTTCATATCCATGAGCAAGGCTTATTCTTCCAATTCTCAAGATCTTTTTTTTGTTTCTTGTGGTAATGTTTGAATAGATCCTTTGTGCTTCTGGTTAAATTTACTACCAAGTATTTAATCTTGTGATTAGCTATTGTGAATGGTATTGTTTTTCTTAGTTCTGGTTCTTTATTCTCTTTGTCACTGTAGAGAAATCAACTGATTTTTGTATGTTGATCTTGTATCCTGCTACTTGCTGAATTGGTCCACTGTGTCCAGTTTTTTTCTTGCTGTGTCTTTAGGTTTTCTATGTACATTATTATATCATCTGTATAGAGAGATAATTTTACCTCCTCTTTGCTAATTTGGATGCCTTTTATTCCCTTCTCTTCTCTTATTGCTATTGCCAAGACTTCCAATACAATATTGAATGAGAGAGGTGATAGTGGGCATCCTTGCCTAGTTCCTGATCTTAAAGGGAATGCCTTTTTAAAAAAATTTTAATAATTTAAATGAACATTTACAGAGATTTTGGATTTTCATTCATTCATTGTTGCACTTTTTTCTTTAGCCCCCTCTCCCCAGTTCACGCCTCTCTTTGAAAAGCAAAAGATAAACTTCTTCGTTGGTATACAATCCCCCTAACCCTAACCCTAACCCTAACCACCTCCCCCACCCCACCCCAAATGCACTCCACTATGCAACCTTAATTCTGGATTCCTGTGATAATCAAAATATGCTATCATATATCACTTTTAAACTGTTTTCTCTGTCATCTGTTTCAATTTAGTATACATAATCTATCCAGTTTTTGTCAGTTTTACCCCAACCCTGATGTCAGTCACTTTCTACAAAAGTGGCACCATGCTCTATTTATCTTTTTGTGACTGAGATATTTTACTCAGCATAATGTCCTCCAGGGTCACCCATTTTGAATAATATTGCATGAATGCCTTGTTTTTCAGTGCTGTATAGTATTCCATTGTATGAATATACCACAGCTTCTCTATCCATTCCTTTGTTGAAGAGCACTTAGGTTGTTTCCAACTCCTAGATATTGTGAACAAAGCCGTGATGAACATGGGTGTGTGTGTATATCTGCTTGGATGTCAGTTATGGTCTTTTTGGGGTATATTCCCAGTATTGGAATTGATGGGTCAAATGGTATCTCTATTTCCAACTTTTTGAGAAAGCGCCATACCACTTTCCACAATGGTTGCACCATTTCACACTCCCACCAACAGTGAAAAAGGGTTGCAGTTTCTCCACAACCTCGCCAGCATTTGTTGCTTGGTGTTCTGTTAAATTTTGCTGTTCTGACTG
>NW_006400629.1:1263-10201 GCF_000299155.1 Elephantulus edwardii | reverse complement strand
TGTTGAAGAAATTCCCCTCTAATCCTATTTTGTTGAGTATTTTAATCATGGAAGGGTGTTGGATTTTGTCAAACGCCTTTTGTGCATCAATTGATAGGATCATGTGGTTCTTGTTCTTTGCTCTGTTAATGTGATGAATTACATTAATTGTTTTCCTTATGTTGAACCATCCTTGCATACCTGTTATGAATCCCACTTGGTCATGATGAATTATTTCTTTGATGTATCATTGGATTGTATTGGCCAGTATTTTATTCAGGATTTTTGCATCTATGTTCATAAGAGATATTGGCCTATAATTTTCAATTTTGATTTTGTCCTTTCCTGGCTTTGGTATCAAGGATATGTTTGCTTCATTGAATGAGTCTGGGAGAATTCCATCTTTTTCTTTTTGCTGAAATAATTTATGTAGAATTGAGGGGTCACCCATTTTTTATACTATTGCATGAGTTACTTGTTTTTCAGTTCAACGTAGTATTCCATTGTATAAATATGCCATAGCTTCTGTATCCATTATGATTTTTTTATTTTTAATGTATCATTGGATTCTTTTAGCCAGGATTTTATTCAGGATTTTTGCATCTATGTTAATGAGAGATATTTGCCTCTAGTTTTTCTATTTTGGTGGTGTCTTTACCTGGCTTTTACATTAAGGATATGTTTGCTTTGTTGAATGTGTCAGGGAGAATTCCATCTCTTTCTAGTTTCTGAAGTAGTTTATGTAGTATTTGTGATAGTTCTTCTGTGAATTTTTTATAAAATTCACTTGTAAAACCGTCTGGTCCAGAGCTTTTTTTTTTTGGCTGGAAGTTGTTTTATTTCCTTTTCAATTTCTTTTTTTTTAATGGGTCTGTTCAGGCTTTCAGTTTTGGTTTCTGTCAGTATAAGTGTTGTTTTTGTTGTTGTTGTTGTTAAGTGCCATCAAGTCGTAGATGACTTACAGTGACCCTGTTAAGAAAAGACCTGAACACTTTCATCATTTCTCCAAGTTCATAGAGTTTTCCGAGGCAAACTATTTAGTGGTGAATTCCACTCATGCTTCCAAGCTCGTTTTAATCAGGAGCTCCATCAAACACTGTCTACCATGGGTAAGCATTACCACATTTGACACATCAGTTTCACAGGGTTTATCATCAAAGCAACCCCGAGTTACCTCTGTATAGAAAATGGACAGACCAGTGCTATTCCACTTAGATAAACATTTGGCCAAAAACTATTAAAAGCAGGTCTCAGTGCCACAGATTAAAGTCACCCACCTTTGCTTGGTAGCATCACTTTCTATCCACGAGGCCCACAGAGTTCTGTCTATGTTGGTGTTAGTGTTGTTAAGTGCTGTCAAGTTGTTGATGATTCATAGCGACCCTAAGAACAAAAGACCTGATCGCTTGTATAACTTTCATCATTTCTCTAAGTTCATAGAGCTTTCGGAGGCAAGCTGTTTCAGAAGTGGTTGCCACTCCTGCTTCCGAAGCTTGTTTTAATCAGGGAGCTCCACCAAACCCTGTCCACCGTCAGTATCATTATCACATTTGACACATCAGTGTCCCAATGTTTAGAATCACAGCAACCATGGGTTACCTCTGTACAGCAAATGGACAGACCAGTGCTATTCCACTTAGATGAATGTTTGACCAAAAACAGTTAAAACCAAATGTCTTTTTACATAGGAGTCCAAATATAATCATTTCAGTTCCAGTGGCTAATAGACACTGCACCTAATGGCTCACCTGAAACAGAGATCAAACCTTTGTAGAAACAGGCTGCTCCAGACCACTTCCCCACCTGGAAGCCAGCCCATACTGCTGACTGGCTGTATACAATCAATTCACTCCCAATGGCTAAGAAACATTGCACCTTAAGTCTCACCTGAAACAGATCAAAGCTCTGTAGAAGCAGGCTGTTCCAGAGCACTTCCCTACCTGAAAGCCAACCGTTTGTGTCAGTTTAGGTAGGTTGTGAATTTCTAAGTACTTCTCCATTTCCTCTAGGTTTTTCATATTTGTTTGAGTATAGTTTTTTCATAATATCCCATTGTTAGCGTTTTTATTTTACTTGGTTCTGTTGCATTGTGGCATGCTTCATCTTTTATTTGGATTATTTGTATCTTTTTCTTCTTTTCCTTTGTTAGTTTTTCTAGTGGTTTGTCCATTTTATTCACCTTTTCAAAGAACCAGTTCCTAGTTTTGTTGATGGTTTGAATTTTTTTCCTGTTTTCTATTTTTATTTATTTCTGCTTTAATTTTTATAATTTCAGTTTTTTTAGAGGATGTCATTCTTGCTGGTTTGTTTTTTTTTTTTCCAGTTTGTTGGAGATGTTGTGTTAGAGAGTCAATGGTCAGTTTTTCCTGCCTTTTGATGTGTTTGCTTATTGCTATAAATTGACCTATGATTACTGCTTTTGGTATTTCCCAGAGGTTTTTGGCAAGTGGTGTTTTCATTGTCATTTGCTTCAAGAAACTTATATTTCATTTTTTATGTCTTCTAATACCCACTCATGTTCAAACAAAGTGTTGTTCTCCTTCCAAATGTATGCCTTTTTCTCCTTTATTATCTTGTTTTTAATTTCTAATTTTGTAGAATTGTGGTCTGAGAAGATGTTTTATTTTTTTGTTTTTTGGTTCATTGATGCTTGCCTTGTGACCCAAAATGTGATCGATTCTGCAGAACGTCCCATGCACACTGTGGAAGAAGGTGTACTGTGCTTTTTTGGGGTGCATTAACCTATAAATATCTATTGAGATCGAGTTGACTTATTTTGTGGTTTAATTCTTCAGCATATTATTTGAATTTTTTCCTCATAGTTCTATCTTTTCTTGTATTGAAGTCTCCAACTACTATAGTAGTGTTGTCTATATCCTTTTTCAGTTTTGTTAATGTTTGTTTTATATATTTTGCAGGTGTTTCATTTGGTGCACAGAAATTTATTATTGTTATGTCCTCTTTTTTATTGACCCTTTCAGCATTATATAGTGACCTTCCTTGTCCTTGGTGATGGTTTTTGCCGTGAAATTTATTTCATCAGAGATTAATATCGCTACTCCTGCTTTTTTCTGGTTGTCATTTTCTTGATATATTTTTTGCACTCTTTTTTTCTTAGTCTTTCTTTATCTTCATTTTTTAGGTTGTCTCGTGTAGACAACATATTGATGGATACTGTTGTTTTTTTTTTATTTTTTTAATCCAATCTGCTACTCTTTTCCTCTTCAGAGGTGCATTCAAAACATTGCCATTCAATGTGAGTATTGAGAGGGAAGGTTTTATGGCTATCATTTGTTGAGTTCTTTTCCGTGTTGTTAGTAGTTATTTTGGTCCATCTTGCTTTCTGTGGCACTTCTGTAAGAAAGATGTCTCTTAGTGTTTCTTGCAACTCTGATCTTGTTTTTACAAACTCCCCTTGTTCTGTTTTACTAAGAATATCTTGATCTCTCCTTCATAATTGATACAGTTTTACTGGGTACAGTGTTCTTGTTTGACAGTTATGTTCTTTGAGTGTTTGAAATATGCCATTCCACTGTCTTTTTGCTTGCATGGTTTCTGCTGAGAAATCAGCGTTTAATCTTATCAGCTCTCCCTTAAAGGTTGCTCTTTGTTTCTCCCTCTCTGCTTTCAGAAGTTTGTCCTTATTTTGGTTCTGGCAAATTTGACTATGATATGTCATTGCGTTTTTCTTTTGTGATCTGTTCTATATGGTGTTCACTTAGCTTCTTGAATATATATTCTCTCATTCTTCATTATGCCTGGGAAATTTTCCTCTAGTAATTCTTCCACCAGTTTTTCGGTGCCTTTACTTGCTTCTTCCTGTTCTGGGATCCCAGTGATGCACACATGTTCTTTTTCTTGATGGTATCCACATTATTCTTAGGTTTTCTTCTTTTTCCTTCCTTTTTGATTCTGCTTTTTGTTCTAGTAGATCAGTGGTGAAAATTCTGTCTTCTATTTTTTGATTCTGTGTTCCATCTCTTCAACTCTGTTCATATGCCGCCCCCCCATATTGACAGCATCTGAAATATTTAACCTCATATTCTGGATCTTGCTTGTTTTTCCAGAGCCTCTAATTCCTCATTTGTTTTATTTGCATATTTTTTATTTGGTGGTTTGGGGTTTTTTTTTCCTTTCCTCTTTATTTTTGCTTGCAGTGTCCTGTCATTCTTCATGTTTTTCTTTCACCAAATGAAAATATTCAATCATTGTTCTTTTAAATTCTTTGTCAGAAATTTCCATCAGACTTTCTGGCTTCAGGAAAATGTTCATACTTTGCCACCTCTTAGGGTTCATATCTTTCTTTGTGCTTGTGTAGGATGTAAGGTAGCCTGCCTCTTTTATGACATTTCTGTGGTAGAGTTTTTTATGCCTTTTGTTATGAGAGGTTCTTGATCTGAAGCCACGAGAAGAGTGTAGGTAGTTATACTGGCTGTGTTTCTCTCTGAACTTCTGACCCAAGGAGATGTTCAGTTCAGGGACTGTGAGAGTGACCTCTTGTTGTAGTTAAGTCAGATCAAGGTGCTCTGGGTTAAAGACAAATTAGTTGACTAGAAGTGGAGGAATGGGTGTGGGGCAGAAAAGACGTTGAGCAGGCATGGGAGTGTGGGGACCCCACCCAGTTTCCAGCTGTCCGTGTGGGCTCATGTGGGGTCCTCAGTCAAATTCCAGGTGTCCGTCTCTCACCCAGAGGCTCTTGTAGAGTAGGACACATGGTCCCACAGGACTCTGTGTCTAACTAGGCTTAAAAATACTCAGTCAAATTCCTGCTGTCCTGCTTGCTCCTGACAGGTGGGTCCCACTGCAGCTCCACTGGTGGCTCCTCCTGGGGCTCAGATAGCAGCTCCCGCTGGGGCTCGCAGCTTGCTGCTCCTGTGGCTCATAAATTAATTATTTTAGTAATATTTCTCACTCAAATTTTTGTTCTCCTGCTAGCTCTCTGTGAGTCACTCTCTGTGCGTACCTCTCTGTGTTCAAGAAACTCATTTTTATTTAATTTTTTATATTACACACTCATTTTCAAGCAGTCACTCACTTTCAGCATCCAATTGTATGTTATTTTCTCCTTTATCCTCTTGTTATTGGTTTCTAATTTTGTACCAGAGTGGTCTGAGAAGAGGCTTTGTATTATTATCCTCATTTTTTAGTTTATTGATACTTAACTTTGTAACCTAAAACGTGATGTATTCTGGAGAATATTCCATGCACATTGGAGAAGAAGGTATACCGAGCTTCTTTGGGGTGCATTGTCCTGTATGTATTTATAAGATCAAGATGGTTTATTGTGTGGCTTAATTCTTCAGTATCTTTGTTGAGTTTCCTTCTGGTAGTTTTATGTTTTCTTGACAATGGTGTCTTAAAGCATCCTGAAATCAATTCAGCAAAGTGGCAGGATACAAGATCAACATGCAAAAAGTAGTTGGATTTCTCTGCAGTGACAGAGAGAATACAGAGCTGGAGCTAAGAAAATCAATACTCCTCACAATAGCTAATAAAAAAAAATACTTGGGAGTAAATCTAACCAGAAGCCCAAAGGATCTATTCAAAGAAAATTACAAAAATTACTACAAGAAACAAAAAGAGACCTTGAGAAGTTGAAGAATATCCCTTGCTCGTGAATAAGATGACTCAGTATTGTGAAAGTGACAGTACTACCAAAGATAATTTAAATGTTCAGTGCAATCTAAATACAAATGCCAGTCCCATTCTTCAATGAGATGGAAAAGACAATCTCCAATTTGATTTGGAATTGAAAGAATCCTTGAATAAGCAAAGCACTCCTTAAAAAGAGAAACAAGACAGGGAGCATCTCACTCCCTCATTTCAAATCCTACTACACTGCCATGGTGGTTAATACAACATGGTACTGGTACAATGACCGACACATAGATCAATGGAATAGAATTGAGAACCCGTAAATCAGCCCATCTACCTATGGTCAACTGATTTTTGACAAGGAGATGAAATCAGTTAAATGGGGAAGTGACAGATTTTTTTAAGAAATAGTGTTGGCAGAATTGAAAAACTATGTGCAGAAATCTCAAGCAAGATCCACACCTCACTCCATACACAAAAACCAACTCAAAAGTGGATCATGAACCTAGGACTAAAACCAAGGACTATAAACTTCATGAGAGAAAAGCTTGGGAGACTCTACAAGTCCTAATCCACAACATAAATAATCCAAGCACCCTGGAAAACCTACAGCCAGGAGAGGATAAAATGGATGTACGTGATCTTTTAAGAATCAAATCCCTATGCACATCCAAAAACTTCTCCAACAGGGTAAAAAAGGGAAGCCACAGACTGTGAAAAAGTATTTGATAATGACATGTCAGATAAGGGACTTATATCTAGAGTTTATAAAATACTCAAGCACTACAAGAAGATAAAGAAAGAAAAAAAAACAATTGGAAAATGGGCACAGGACATGAACAGACACTTCACCAAAGAAGACATTGAGATGGTGAAGAAACACATGAAGAAATGTTCAAAATCCCCATCTTTAAGAGAGATGCAAAGCAGAACAACTATGAGATATCATCTCACCCCAGAAAAAGTAGCAAAATTCGACAGAAGAGCAAACAACAAATGCTGGACAGGTTGGAGAGAAACTGGAACCCTTATTTCCTGTTACTGGAACCCTTATTTACTGTTGTTGGGAGTGTATAATGGTACAACCACTATTGAAAGCAGTATTGCGCTTTCTCAAAAAGTTGCGTATAGAAATACCATTTGACCCAGCAGTTTCACTGCTGGGATTATACCCTAAAGGCTCCAGACCTGCCACTCAGGCAGATAAATGCACACCCATGTTTATTGCAGCTTTGTTCACAATAGCAAGGAGTTGGAAACAACCTAAGTGCCCATCAACAATTGAATGGTCAGAGAAGCTGTGATATATTTACACAGTGAAATACTATGCTGCATTGGAAAACTAGGAACTCATTAAATATTATATAAAATATGTGGCCCTGGAGGACATTATTCTGTGTGAAATATCTCAGTCACAAAAGGACACATACTGCATAGTGTCACTGTTTTAAAGCAAGTCTGACATTGGGGTTGGGGAGAACTTATTGGGAATAAATAATGTATAGTGCATCGAAATAGGTGAGGGAGAGAACTGTTTAGGTTTTATTGCCATGACAAGAGTCTAGCATGAATGCTGCTTAGTGGAGTGGAGTCAGGGGAAATTGCATAACAACAAAAGAATTTATTTTTTTTTTTAACTTTCAAAGAGAAAAGTGAACAGGGGTGGGCAGGGAGGAAAGTGTGCAACAGTGAATGAATGGAAATCCAAAGTTTCTGTAAATTTTCATTAAATTTAAAAAAAGCATACTTTTCTGATTTAATTATATCCATTTATATTTTGAAATTGTTACAAAACCTAGCGTGTTTGTTTTTCATGGAATATGGTATCTCTAGCAATTTCATGTAAGGACTGTACTTTAAAAAAATTAATCGCCTATATATTACTTAATTATCAACACTTACATTAAAACAAAGATGACAATGTAAGGGGGCCCAGAATCCAATTTAATGGAAATGGAACAACTGAAAATAATGAGACTTTTCATGCATGGAGAAGAATGTAATAAATTTGTTTAATAATTTGCATAGAATTTCTTGAATGAGAACTTAAATTACTGTGTAGTTATTTTCTGAAAATATTATGAAATATTTTTTAAAAGTTATCAATGTAGAGATGATGGTTTAAAGTATATTTGACTTAGTGGGAACTTTCATTTATATTCCACAAGTCTCTATAATGAATCTTTTTTAAGGCTGCCAAATATTCCTGTTGTGCTCATAAGGAAAGAAAGTTCCTTTGTTTGTAGTAACTTTATGCTTCCTTGAAATACTTTTTAAGTTAGGTTCTCCTGATGGGCAAACTTAGTAAGATAGATAGATAGATAGATAGATAGATAGATAGATAGATAGATGGTTAGATGGATAGATAGATAGAAAAAGTGTGTATGTGTGTATATATGTTTTTGTTGTGGACCATCAAGTCAGAACTGACTTACAGATTATCCTCAGTGGATCTTTAGAGTCTCTTTCTCATACAAAGCAACTGGTGGATTTGAACCTTAAGAGCTCCGTGTGTGTGTGTGTGTGTGTATGTATGTGTGTGTGTAAAGAGAGAGATTGTGTTAGTTGTTTATAACTGTATGTATCTATACTGTTGATAATGTTGTTCTGTGCAGTTGAGTTGGAACTGACTCATAGCTGACCCTCTGTAAATGTAAATTACCGGCAAGGAGATTGCCCACATTTCTCTTTAGGAACAGCTAATGGATTTGAACCACCTGCATTTGGGTTGGCACTACAACTCCTTAACAGTACTGAGTTTTGTTTTCAAAAAATATTTCACGCAGTTATGGCAGTTGGCAAATCCAGTATTTGTTGAGTCAGTATTAGTCTAGAGTCTTCACCTAACTTGCCTATTTGCAAGGGCTGAGGAACCGTAAATTGTTAGGTTTAAACCCGAAGAACTAGGATATGATGAATCAGATGTAGGCTCTAGAGAGAGTGAGATTTACCTGAACATCAGTATATATTTTTACAAAACATACAAACCTTCATGAAAATTACTTTCAGCTGTTTGGCTACTTACATCAGATCAAAAAAATGGAGGATGATTATACTGTATTACATTATGGAAGACCACTCAATCCAATACTTGCCAAACTATTGAGAATCATAACCTAGACAAGTTGATACTTAACATTGGCCATAACATTTACGTAAAAGAAATTCTTAGGTGTGGGATTACTGAGCCAAAATGTAGTCAATAAATATTTAATAACAAGAAATGGGATTTTATTTTTCTTTCTTTTTTTTTTTTTTTTCATCATGAAGCTGTTTTTTTTTATTATTAATATTTTTTTATTGGGAAAAACATATTGGGGGTACAAGGAGGTAAGGGTTGGGGGCAGAAGGGTGAGGATGGGCC
>NW_006400629.1:0-658 GCF_000299155.1 Elephantulus edwardii | reverse complement strand
GTGGGCAACGAGCTTAAAGCCCCTGATGGCTCTGGGCGCTGACTCTCACCAGTGGCTATGGATGAAGTCACAGGCGATTTTCAGCCAGCGCCCCGGGATTTTATTTTTCTAAGAAGAAAAGAAATGTCATACATAATGACTTCTTCCCTTTTTCTTTTCAATTGGAACTGTTCAGTAGACTCCCTCTCCTTATTAGGCGCTGTTTAGTCAGGTCAGACTCATAGCTGCCTCATGTACAACAGAACCAAACAACAGCCAGTCTTGCGCTATCCTCACATCCTTGATATATTTGAGTTCATTATCACAAACATTGTTTCAGTCCATCTCTGTAAGGCTCTCCTCTTTATCACTCATCCTGTCCTAACCAAGCATTAAGCACTTGTCTGGGGATTGATCCATCTGATAACATGCCCAAAGTACAAGAAATGAAGTCTCACCACCTTTGAACATTGTCACTGTATTTCTTTTTTTTAATTATTAATTTAGTTTGTTTATTTTTCATTTCAATGAACATCTACAGAGATTTTGGAATTCCATTCATTGTTGCACCCTTCTCCCCACACAAACCCCTCCGCCCACCCCCATCCCCCGTTTGCTCCTCTCCTTGAAAAGCAAAAGAAAAACTCCCTCATTGGTACACAATCCCCCCACCACCACC
>NW_006400628.1:28031-29128 GCF_000299155.1 Elephantulus edwardii | reverse complement strand
TTTGATACTTCTAGAATCATTCAATATTCTGCCCACAGCATCCTTAAGCATTGTAACTTGCTGCTTGAATTTGTTCTTTAGTTCTTTCAGTTTCAGAAATGCTGAGCAAGTTTGGCCCTTTTGATTTTCCAACTCCAGCACCTTGCACATTTAATTATACTGCTTTGTCTTGTCTTCCCTAAGCTGCCCTCTGTAATCTTCTATTCAGCTCCTTAACTTCTTGATTTCTTCCCTTTGTTTTGGCTTCTTGGTACAGTTCAAATTCACCAACTGCTCCATGAGAGAAAATAGACAGTCTCCTTTATTGAGTTTTATTGCCTCTGGAAATTCTCTAGGAGATAATCTACGAGTTGGTTCCATTCTTACAATACATAATAACAGAAATATAGTTATACATTTTGTAGTTATGGCTAACCATACATTAAATCATACAAGTAATATCCTGACCATTTCAGTTTTGGGTTGCTATTCATATAATTTTAGAAATGCCAGGAATGGTAATAATGGGTAGGAGAAGTTAGGTGGACTTAGAATCCAAGATATAATTCATGAGGCTAACAAGACATTTGCAAGCTTCACATTTTCACCACTCATGCTTTTGCTTAAGTAGCAGCTTCAACATTGGAGGAGGCTATGTCTGACATCTACCTGTGTCTTCAAGGGGAAATTTCTCTGTCAATAATATCCATACCTTAATACAAATAGTTACATGGCCAGGCATATCACTCCACATGCTCCTCTACCTAATTCTACCAATTATTTGGTATAATGTTTGTTGCAATCTAGGTCCAGGTCTGCAGCACAAGTAAACTGGCTTCCTCCACGATCCAGAAAGCTTTATCTTAGTGCAGTTACAAGTCAGGTTTTCCTTCCATCATCAAAGAAGCAAACTCTGTAACTTTGGCTCCATCTTCAGAGTTCCTCTGGTTATGCCTTGCCACAGTCTCTTCACGCCAATGCCATAGACTCTTCACCATCTATCATAGTCTGTCACCCTTTCCCCACCACTATCTATTACAGTGTGGAAAGAAATTGCTCTATTATATTGGTCCCATTGTTGTTGATGGTTTTCAAGATCATGTGTCCACAGTTAAGAT
>NW_006400628.1:21669-24486 GCF_000299155.1 Elephantulus edwardii | reverse complement strand
CAGCCTCCTTTTATTGAAATATGACAACTGATATGTATTAATTCTTCATTACAATGATCTGAAAGTCCATCTTTTAATTTAGGCTTTTAAGTCTTTTTTTTTTTTTTTAAAGTTTAATTTATGTGCCAAATCGAGACAGAGGAAGAAGCATTTCTGGCCATGACCGTAAGTATTTCAAATTTCACCTTCTCTCTTCTTAGTCCATTGTTATCAAGTGTGACCACCCTTTGCATACATCATGTTGTGTTTGGCTGCCATAGAAAATATTATAACTCATACAGACTTTAGGTTCAATAGATGAAAAGCAATGCCCTTCCTGGGCTATCCTTAACACTCATTACAATATTTGAATCTATTGTTATGGCCAGTTTATCCATCTACATAATTAAGAATTTTTCCCCCCTAATGATCCTCTGTACCTACAAAGACATCTATCTATCGCTACTGTCAGTGTTGTTGTTGTGGTTGATTGCTGTCAAATTGAGTACAACTCATAGCGACCATATGATCAAAAGACCTGAAGCCTTTCTATAATTATCATGACTTCTGAAAGTTTTTAGAGTTTCTAGAGGCATATTGTTTAGAAAGTGGATGTCACTCTTATCTATAACTACTAGCCCTTCCTAAAAAACATGTCCAAAATATATGTGATGATATTTTATCACCTTCACATTTACACCTTTAAGGAGAAATTTGACTGCCCTTTCTCCAAGACAGATTTGTACATTTTTTTAAGTTCATATTATAGCAAATAGTCTTAAACAATACCATAATTCAAAGTCATCAGTTCTTCTTCAACAGTCTGTATTCACTACTCAACTTTTGTATGCATATAGATCTATTAAAACTAAGTCAGTAGCTTGCAGTAGCAGTAAGTATCATCGACCTAAGTTCCAAACGCTATTCTCTACATTCACCCTTGCAAATACCCACAGGTCAAATCCTGGATTTAGAGAAGTATACACAAAATATAAACTCTGTTGGCCTAGTGACAAGAAGCTGCATTGTAATCCCAAAGGAACACAGTTCAAGACCACTAGCTACTTAGCTGTTTCATGGGAGATGGATGGGCAATCTCCTCCAGTATGATTAACTGCCTCTGAGAACCTACAAGGGGGTCAGCTATGGGTCAGTTCCAACTCTTTGATACACAATAACACAACAACAACATAGTAGCCCACTTTGGATTTTCACTATTAGTAAAAAGAATTGTACAAGTCCTTAGATCATGTCCAACTTCATTGGGCAGTGTATTTTGGGGTTACAAGTACTCAGAATGAGATATCAGGATAGACTGCAGGATTCAGCTTGTCTTAAATTCTTGTCCTTTGCAAAGACTTCATCTGTGGAAAGTTTAACTGTTAGGTTGGACCTGAAAAAAACACTCTGAGGTTAAAGTCTAGGACAGAAATAATAATGCACATGTAAGAGTTCTACAGAAAATTAATCGTATCTTCTTAGTAATAATAAAAAATAAATATCTGGATCTATACTGTAATACAATATTGCTGAATAGTGATTAAACTGTATATTCAAGGGTTTTTTTATTATAAAGAACAACTACATTTTTCAAATGGATTTTTCTGATCAAAGTTAAAACTTTATTCAACATTTCACTTTTCAAAAATCTTAAATTCCAAACGGTATTCCATTTACTCAATTTCATCTTCTCTACACAATCAGAAATACCTATGCATCATATTTAAAGATGGTGTTTACAAGTTGAATACTTTTAACATTCTGTATTAAAATCCCACTCTTATTAGCTGTGTGATCTTGAAGAAATTCCTTCATCTCCCAAACTCATATTTCCTTACTTGTGCAGTAATAGTAACCACTCATATTATATACTGCATATGAAGCATGTGGCAAAGTTCTCTACATGTTATACTCACCCAGTAAATTATTATTGTTTTCTCTTTGTCACTGTTTTATTTTTCTTTGTAATGTTGTGAGCATTATTTTTGGTATTATTATCAAGGCAAGTGTTAGGGTAAAAAGTTTATATTGTCTCTAACAGTCATTAAAAAACAACTCGGGAATACAAGGTCAAATATTATAATGAAATATTCAAAGAATGGGAGTCAGAAAATAAAACATGATGAATAAACTCAGCATTTATTAAGCTGAAAGAACTAAAGAACAAACTCAAGGCTGTTTTCAGAGGCTGTCAAACACATGGCAGAAGATGGTCCCTCTTTTTCCCATGGAGCGGCTGGCTGATAGATTTAAGTTGCTTGCCTTTGGGTTTGCAGCTCAACTTCTTGCCTTCTAGGCCACACTTTGGTGCATTTAGTGAGACTTCTACTGTCCTAAGGAGTTTTTCAGACTGCTTTGATGAGCCCGTTTTCTTCATATTCCTTTGGCTCTATGGGTCCTCCCCTCAAGAAATGACAGGCAGTATGCGCATTAAGAATGGGGTAGCAGCTCCCCAGTAATCCTGGAGGTGGAAAATATAACTGTTCATTATATGTCCCACAGACCACAAGGAAATGAAAAAAGATTAAATTCTACTAAGACTATTCAAGTATTCTATTAAAATTCTTTTTAAACTGATAATTATTTTCTAATTTTAGTTTAGCACAAAAATGTTATAAAATAAGAAAAATGTGAATATCTTTAGACTATGATACAAGGGATACCTTTTCACCATTGAGTATTCAGTCCAATGCCCAATTCCCTTAAAACTTATTATAGCACTCATTTATAGAAAAATTATAACTACAAGAAAAATTACCTTATAAATAAATTTATTTAAATCTTAACTCCAATATTTATGAGGTCTGGACTAGTAAATATTTTTTAAATAAATTTTAT
>NW_006400628.1:10082-21226 GCF_000299155.1 Elephantulus edwardii | reverse complement strand
TCAAGCAATTTCTTTTTCATGGGGCATTTTTGTTCTTGTTTTGTGTTGGTGATTCAACTGTGACACATTGTTATGTGCACAACAGCTCTGGACCCTGTCCTATCCTGATTCAATCTCACTTTCTTAACACACTTACCCCCCATTATCTCAGTTACTGTATCAATCCATTTTCTGCAGGAGCTTCTCCTGTGCTGTCCCTTCACCCCTCTAAGCATAATGTCATCTTTCAAGGACTAATCCTTCCTGGCTGCATGCCAAAATCATGTGAGATGGAGCTTTGAAATCCTTGAACCCAAGGGGGAACTTGGTTCACCCTCTCCAGAACAAACCTGTTGGTTCTTCTTGCAGTCCATGTTCAGTCCAGTTCAATACTCTTCTTCAGCACCACAATTCAAAGGCATCAATTTTTCTTTGATCATCCTTAGTCATTGTCCAATTCTCTGATGCATAACAAGTAATTGTGAAGACCATGGCCTGGATCTGGTGTACCTTATTCTCTAGACTGACAAAATTGCTCTTTAACACTCGAGAGAGGTTCCTGAAAGCAGATTTTCCCAATGCAATGTGTCTTTTCCTTTCTTGACTACTGGTGGAAAGAATGTTGATTATAGACCTGAGCAAGCTTAAATTATTAGCAATCTCAATCTTTTCTCCATCTCTCATGATGCTACCAGTGGGTCTAATGATGAGAATCTTGGTCTTCTTGAGTTTTAATCCATATTGACCTTCTACAACAAACACTTCCGGTCCTCTTTAGTTCGAGAAAGCAAGGTTGTGCCATCTGTATAACACATGTTGTTGATGAGTCTTCCTTTAGGAAATGCCACATTTCTCCTCATAAAGTCCAGCATCCTGAATGATCTATTCTGGATATAGATTGAGAAAATATGGAGAAAGGACATATTACTGATGCTCCTTTCCTGATTTTCTGTTGTGCAGTGTTTTCTTGCTCTATTCTGACAACTTCTTGCTAGGACAAGTACAAGTTTCATATGAGCACAATCAAGTGTTCCTGGGTTCCCATTTTTTTCGATGTTAGCCAAGTTTCCCCCCCACACACAGTCAAATGGCTTATCATGGTCAATGAAACAGAGATACACATTCCTCTGGTATTCTCTACATCCAGCTAACATTGGGTATAATGTCCCTAATGTCTTGGGTTCATCTAATCCTAGCTTATATTTCTGGTAGTTCTCCACTGATGTACTGTTTGAGCAATTTCTTTAGATAATTTTCAGCAGGATTTTGCTTGTGTTTGATATTCGTGATTTTGTTCAGTAATTTCTATAGTCAGTGTGAGTCTTTTTTTTTTTTTTTTGAATGAGGACAAATATGGATCTCATTCTGTCAATTGGACAGGCAGTTATCCTCCAGATTTCTTGACAAAACCCAGTGAGCACGTGTGTTCAGGGTTGTATCTGTTTGCTGAAATATGTAAATTGGTATTCCAACAATTTCTGATCCCTTGGTTTTTATCATTTCCTTCAGAGCGGGCTGAGCTTCCTCCCTTATCACCATTGTTTCTTGATCATATTTTGTTTCATAAAATTATTCTGTATGCTAATTATTTTTGATACAGTGACTTTATGTACTTTTTCCATCTTCTTTTGGCACTACTTGGATTAGTCAATGCTCTCCACATAGACTCTTTAACTATTGCAACCCAAGGCTTGAGTTTGTTCTTTAGTTCCTTCAGCATAAGTAATGCTGAGTAATCTCTTTTGATTTCCTGACAACAGCTCCATGCACATTTTATTATAATACTTTGCTTTGTCTTCCCCAGCTACTCTTTGAAATTTACCGTTCAGCTCCTTAGTTTCCTAATATCTTTCCTTTGCTTTGGCTTCTTAGTGTTCTAGTGCAATATTCAGAGTTTCTTCTGACATCCACATTGGTCTTTTCTTCCTCTTTTTTGTTTGTAATGAACTTTTGCATTCTTCATGGATGATGTTCTTCTGTTCCTCCCACAGCTTATATGATCTTCATTCATTAGTGTACAAGATTTCAAATCTGTTTCTGAGATGATTTTTCAATTCAAGTGAGACAGGCTCAAGGTAAATTTTGGTCCTTATTGATTTGTTTCAAGTTTCTTTTCTTCAACTTGAATTTGAAAATGAGTAGTTGATTTTCTGCTCTACAATCAGCACCTGGCCTACTTTTCACAGCTCACAGCGACCTTCCTCAATGATTCTTTGCACTGGTGTAATGAATCTGATTCCTGTGTAGACCTTCAGGTGAGATCCATGTGTATATCCTCCATTTGTGCTTCGTATAAAAATAATTTTACAAAATTCTATCATTCTGTCTTCAGTCTTATTTCTGTTACCAAGTCCATGTTTTCAAACTACTAATCCTTCGTTCTTGTTCTCAATTTTTTTAATTCCAATAACCTGTTATTTTAATGTATTTTGGTTGCCTTTTCTATTTATTTTGACTGAAAAAGTTGGTACAAATAATCTGTTTCCTCCTCTTTGTCTCTGGTTGTTGGTGAATATATTTGAATAGTAGCATGGCATGTGGAAAATCAGGAAAGGAATGCATCAGGGACGCAGCCTGTTCTCCATACCTTTTCTATCAATATGCAGAACAGATTATTTGGGAGACTGGACTTCAGGAGGAGGAATATGGCATCAGGATTGAAGGCAGATGCATCAACAACCTATATTGTGAAGATTATACAAGTTTGCTTGCTAAAAACTGAGGAAGACCTGAAGTGCTTGCTGCAGAAGGTAAAGGTCTGTAGTCTTCAATATGATCTGAAGCTCAACATCAAGAAAACAGAGATTCTTACCTCTGGGTCAATTGGTTGCACCGTGATTGATAAAGAAGGAATTGAGGTTGTTAACAATACAGCTTATTTGGATCCACAATCAACATTCATGGCACAAGAATTCAGGAAATAGAAAACCAGATTACAGTGGAAAAATCTGCTATCAGGGGCCTCTCCAAAATACTGAGAAGCAATGATGTCATTCTAAAGGCTAAGGTGCACCTGATCCAGGCCATGGTCTTCGCAATTACTTACTATGCATCAGAGAGCTGGACAATGATTAAGGATAACAGAAGAAGAATTGAAGTCTTTGAATTGTGGTGCTGGAGAAGAATCTTGGACATACCATGGACCGCCAAGAAAACAAGTGTATCTTGGAGAGGGTGAAACCAAGGTTCTCCTTAGAGGCTAGGAATTTTGAGCACCTTCTCACTTACTTTTGGCCACATGGCCAGGAGGGACCAGTCTCTGGAGAAGGACTTTAAGCATTTAAGGGTAGAGGAACAGTGCAAGAGAGAAAAACCCAGATGAGATGGATTGGCACAGTAACTGGGGTAATGAACAGGTGTGTCAGATTCAATGAGACTAGCTCAGAGTAGGGCAGATTTCAGAGCTGTTGTCCATAGGGTTACTATGAGTCTCAGGTGGCTCAGAGGCACATGACAACAACACCAACAACAGTATTAACAGGTAATCCTTATATGTATATGATTAATATCTTGTTGTTTCCTGTATGTGTATGAATATTATCCTGTTGCTCACAGCCTTATATTTCAAGATGGATCTAGCTTGGGAGGGCAGCTCAATCGGGGTTGTGGATGGGAGCTTCTAAGCCACAGGGGGAAGATTATGCATGGATGAGGATTATACATTCACTAATTTTGGTGTCATAAATACTCCTAGCATTGATAATTTTAACCTATTAGCATGGCAATTTGACTGAAATGACAATATTCCTGAAAATTCAACAATTATTCCAATTAAACAATATAAACTAATTATCTTAACAATCCCTGTATTAATTTACAAATATAATATGCAATGCCTCTCAATCCACTGCTTTGGCTTAGATCTGAGAACTCATTGAAGACACTCCATAGGACTTCTGGGGTTGTAAATCTTAACGGGAGAAGACTTCTTTCTCCTACGGAGCAGTTGATGGACAGAAGAGACCAAATACTCAGTTAGCAATTAGGCATGCTATGTACTACACCACCAGAATTCCTTTCAATGCTGCTAAGGCTGTAATTAAATGATTAATGTACTCAACTGCTAAACAGGAATTTCAGACCTATATAGAGGTATCTCAGAAGAAAGGTCTAATATCTACATTGAAAAGCAGCCGTTGAAAATACCATAGAACACAGTTCTATTCTGAAGCACATGAAGTCAAAAACAATGCTTTAAGGAGATATCTCTTTTTTGAAGGTGTGCTGCAATCCCAAAGGTAAGTGGTTCAAATCCACCAGCTTCTCTGCAGGAGAAGGAGCATTCTCCTCCCATGTGATCTTTTGTCTCCGAAAGCACACTGAAGGGTCATCTATGGGTTGGTTACAACTTACCATCATACAACAACAATAACAGAAATTGGCAATATACCAATTGTTATATTTCAATAAGCAGAAGCTGCCTTAGATGTGCTCACCAAGTTGTGCCAAGAAATCTGGAGGACAATCACTTGGCCTACTGACTGGAAGAGATCGATATTTGTTCCCATTCCAAAGAAAGGTGGTCTGACAGAGTGTGGAAATTATTGAACAATATCATCGATATCACATGCAAGGAGGATTCTGCTGTAGATTATACATCAACAATTGGAACAGCACATCAACAGAGAATTGTCAGAAGTTTAGGCTGGGTTTAGACGAGGCCATAATATTAGGGATATTGTAGCTAAAGTTTGATGGATCTTGGTTGAAAGCACCAAGTACCAGAGAAATGTCTGTCTGTGTTTCATTGAGTATGCAAGGGCATTTGACTGTGTAGACCACAAAAAACTGCAGCTGACTCTGAGAAGAATGGGAATCCCAGAACACTTGGTTGTGCTTTTGTGAAACCTAGAGTTGGACCAAGAGGCAGTTGTCAAAACAGAGCAAGGAAACACTGCATGGTTCAAAATTGGGAAGGGTGTGCATCAAGGATGTGCCCTATCTCCACACCTTTTCAATCTATATGCAGAACAGATTATCAGGGAAGCTGGGCTCTATGAGGAGAAATGTGGCATCAGGATTGGAGGAAGACTCATCAACAATTTCCATTATGCAGATGACACAACCCTCCTTGATAAAACTGAGGAGGACCTGAAGCACTTGTTTCAGAGGGTCAAGGACTGCAGCCTTCAATATGGATTGTAGCTCAATTTCAAGAAAACAAAGATTCTCACCACTGGGCCAATTAGAAGCATAGTGATGGACAGTGAAGAGATTGAGACTGCTGACAGCTTTAGTTTGTTTGGCTCCACAATCAACACTTTTGGCACCAGCAGCCAGGAAATTAAAAGACGAATTGCTTTGGGAAAGTCTGCTGTCAGAGACCTCTCCAAATTACTGAAGAGCAACGATGTCAGTCTGGAGACTAAGGTGCGCCTGATACAGGCCATGGTTTTACAATCATTTGTTATGCATCAAAGAGTTGGAAAATGGCTAGGGATGATAGAAGGACAATTGATGCCTTTGAACTGTGGTGTTAGAGTATTGAATGTACCATGGACTGCTAAGAGAATGAACATATTCATCCTAGGAATGTTAAACAAGGCTGCTCCTTGGAGACAAGGATTCTGAAGCTTTGACTGACATACTTGCAGATGTTGCAAGGAGGGATCAGTCCTGGGAGATGGACGTCATGCTTGGGAAAGTGGACGGACAGCGCAGGAGAGGAAGACCCTCAGTGAGATGGATTAGTTCAGTGACTGAGGTACTGGGGGTTAGGTGTGTCAGAGACAATAATGTTGGCACAGCATAGAGAAGGGTTTAGGGCTATTGTGCATAGGGGACCTACGAGTAGCAGGAGACTCAAATTCACATAGCAACAACAACAAAGTAATATATGTTAAAAATAGATAATAGGTGTTAATAATGTATAAAATTTTGTTCAAACTTCAGTTGTCAGTAACATTGTATATACGATTACAAAAATTAACTGGGTGGTTACTTACACTTATTTTGTTACAAAACAAATCCTAAAACATAATATGAATTAGCATTTATTTATTCACATTTTAAACACAGTTTATTCTAAATTTGTAAGGATAAAAGTCAGTATCATGGTTGGACTATGTTAAAGAGAGGGTTGTCATTTCTTTAATAGCTGGTAATAAATTTTGTGAGATCTTTATTTAAATTGAGTCGTAAAAATGGTGTTTTTTTTTAATAACTTAGATATAAAATGACTCCAAATCCATTCTTAAACACAGCAAGTGACTTGAAATATTTATGTTCATAGATAAACAAGCACAATCTTGCATTTACTGAAGTAGAATTTAGAGTGGCATCCATTTTTTAAAAACTCATCTGATGGGGGATTTTCAGATGGAAAGTGAAAGTGGTTTAGCTTCTCTGTTAGGATTAACAAAATGTGGTATTGCTTTTCCATTAGGATTAGCTGCCCAACATCAGCTGTAATTCTAAAGAAGTCACTACTATACTGTGAGCATGTCCAGATGAGGCTGGGAAGTTACTATCAGGTTCTAGCCAGGTAAGCAGAACCAAACAAATTTTACTTTGGCAAAAATCTATATGATGTATTTAGCATGATAAAGTGTGTAACACTTCAAATGAATGCATTTTTTTATCCAACTTATTTCATTTAATGAAGCCCTCTATGATTTTTTCCTTCCTTTTAAAAATTGACTTCTACAGAAACATCTAAAGTGGCATTGACTGCCTTTGTAAATTCAATAAGAATATTCAAAAACTAAGATGTCATTTCTGATTAGAGTTTGAAAATTCAATATCTTATAAAATATTTAGCATTTGGCACAAAAAAGAAAAATCATTCTAGCTTTCTACAAAACCAAATATCAGTATGTATTTATATATGTATTATACTGACTTATACAATGTATAAAAACATATATTAGTGTATGTGTATATATGTACCTTATGGTATATTTCCTAGAGCATGATCTAATTTTGGTGTTTATGATTTTTATTTAATTTTTTTAAGCTTCAGTAGGAACTAGCACATGAGTAGTTGATAGTCTGTTCTACAATTAGCACCTGGCCTAATTTTCACAGTGGATATTGAGCTTCTCCAACAATTTTTTTCCACTGATGTAATCAGATTCTTGTATAGACCATGAAGTGACAATCAGGTATATAGTAGCCTTTTATATTTTTTTAAAGATATTTGCAGCGAATATGTGTTGATTTTACAAAATTTGATCATTCTATCTCCAGTCTCCTTTCTGCAACCAAGTCCATGTTTTCCAATTACTAATTCTGCTTCCCTGTTCCCAACTTCTGCATTCCTGTCACCCATTATTTTGGTGCATGTTGGTTGGATGTTCTATTATTTTCTGACTGCAAAAGCTGGTAGAAATCATCTGTTTCCTCTCTGGCTCTGGCTGTTGGTGCATATATCTGAATGTTAGTGATATTGACAGGTCTTCCTTCTATTTGTATGGATATTATCCTATTGCTTACAACATTCTATTTCAGATGACTCCAGAAATAGGTTGTTGGGTTTTTTAGCCTCAAATATAACTTTGATATTCATCACCTTTTTGTTTCTGGTGTAGTATCTGATTCAAAATGTCCACTGGCAATGCATCTCATTTTGCAAATGCCTTCACTGACTATGCAAAGGCATTTGATTGTGTGGGTCATAACACAATGTGGCTAACTCAGAGATGAATAGGAATACCAGAACACTTGATTGTGCTAATGTAAAACCTGTACTTGGACCAGGAGGCAGTCGTCAGAACAGAGGAAAGAAACACTTCAGGGTTCAAAATCAGGAAAGGTGTCCACCAGGGATGCAGCCTATGTCCACAACTTTTCAATCTCTATGCAGAGATCATCCAGGAGGCTGGGTTCTATCAGGAGAAGTGTGGCATCAGAATTGGAAGAAGGCTCAACAACAGCCTGTGCTATGCAGATGACAACCTTGCTTGCTCAACAGAGGAGGAGCTAAGGCATTTACTGCAAAAACTCGAGGACTACAGTGTTCAATCGAGATTGAAGCTTAACATCAACAAAACAAAGATTCCCACTACTGGAACTATGGGCAGCATCATGATAGGCAATGAAGAGATGAGATTGTTAACGGTTTTAGTTTGCTTGGCTCCACAATCAACACTCTTGGCACCAGCAGTCAGGAAATCAAAAGATGAATTACATTAGAAAAGTCTGCTGCTAGGGACCTCTCCAGAGCAATAATATCAGTCTGAAGACTAAGGGTGACTGACTGATTCAGGCCATGGTCTTCTGAATTATTTACTATGTATCAGAGAGCTGGACAATGACTAGGGATGATGGAAGGAAAATTGATTTCTTTCAGTTGTGGTGATGGAGAAGAGTATTAAATATACTTTTGACTGCTAGGAGAACAAACAGGTTCAGCCTGTAGAGTGAAACCAGGCTGCTCCTTGGAAGCAAGGATTCTTAAGCTCCATCTGACATACTTCAGGCATGCTGCAAGGAGGGGCCAATCTGTGAAAAGGGCCATTAGTCTTGGGAAGGTAGATAGTGCAAAAGAGGAAGACTCTGGATGAGGTGGATTAACTCAGTGACTGGGGTAATGGAGTGGGAATGTCAGAAACAATGAGGATGGCTCAGGATAGAGCAGGGTTCAGAGTTGTTGTGTGTAGGCTCACTACGAGTCACAAGTGACCTGATGGGATTTAACAACAACAATTACAGTATTACAGTCAATGCTTATGCCTTTCATTTTCTCCTCAACAATGTCCAATTTCCCTACATTCATGTTTCTCACATTCCATGTTCCAATGACTAATGTCTCTTTACAACTGTTCCTCCTCTTTTGCAAATCCCTATATGAGGACTCAGTCTCTGCTGCCATATATCTTAATCTATACTAAGTGTATTCTGTTGTACATAGAGTTTTCAGAAAGCTAGAGGAGGTGATGAAGAATACCATCCAGGAAGAATGCAAAAGGTCATTACAAAGATATAGAGGAAAAAAATGACCAAGATAGCTGTTAGAAAATACTTTGAGTATTTCACTAGAACACTGAGAAGCCAAAGCAGAGGAAAGAAATCAGGAATTTAAGGAGCTGATCAGAAGATTTCAAAGGGTAGTTTAGGAAGAAAAAGCAAAGTATAATGAAATGTGCAAGGAGCTGGAGTTAGAAAATCAAAAGAGACAAACTCATTCAATATTTTTAAATTATTATTATTATTATTAATTTTAATGAATGTTTACAGGGACTTTAGATTTCCTGTAATTTCCTTTTTTATTTTCTCCCTACCCTCCTCCCCCTAGTTCACTCTTCTCTTTTAAAAGTAAAAGAAAAATTCTTTTCATTGTTATACAATCCACCCCACCCCACCCTGAGTCCACAACATTATGCAGTTTTCATTTTGGACTCTTGTCATGATAGCAATATGTTATATCACTTTTAAACAGTTCTCTCCCTCATCTGTGTCAAGGCAGTATGCATTATTTATTCCCTTTTTCTCAGTCTTCCCACAACTCCTATGTCGGTTTTACAGCAGTGGCACTATATTTGTCCTTTTGTAACTGAGATATTTCACTCAGCATAATGTCCTCCAAGGTCATCCATTTTGTATCGTATTTCATGAGTTCTTTGTTTTACAATGCAGCATAGTATTCCATTGTGTGAATATACCAGAGCTTCTCTCTCCATTCGTTTGTTGATGGGCACTTAAGTTGTTTAAAACTTTTTGCTATTGTGAACAAAGCAGCAATAAACATGGGTGTGCATATTTCTGCTTGGGTGGCAGTAATGGTTTCTTTAGGGTATATTCCCAGTAGTGGAATTGCTGGGTCAAATGGTATTTCTATTTGCAACTTTTTGAGAAAGTGACATACTGCCTTCTATAGTGGTTGCACCATTTTATACTCCTACCAACAGTGAATAAGAGTTCCAGTTTCTCCACAACCTCGCCAGCATTTGTTGTTTACTGTTCAGTTGAATTTTGCTAGTCTTACTGGGGTGAGATGATATAGTTGTTTTGATCTGCATCTCTCTTAGAGCTAGGGATTTTGAACATTTCTTCATGTGTTTGTTTGCCATTTGAAATATCTTGTGCCCATTTTTCAATTGGGTTATTTACCTTTATCTTGCTGTGGTGCTCAAGTATTTTATGAATTGTAGATAAAAGTCCCTTGTCAGACATGTCATTACCAAATATTTCCCCCCCCCCCCAGTCTGTGGCTTTCCTTTTATGTGGTTGGCCCAGGACTGACCACTATTTTTCCTTTTCACATCATTGTGCAAAGTGTTACCATTAGTTGGTAACAACAAAAAGAACACCTACGGATGTTTTAAAAAAAGAAAATATAAAACACCCCTACAGATTACACTTGAACCAAAATGCCACCTACTGAGAGTTTGGGGTTTTTATTGTTGTTGTATTTGATTGACATAAACTATATCATATTTACATATGTCGTTGCTATCTCATATAAGTATTTTGCAGTGTGTATCTATTTTTTAAACATTTGATTAGTTGTGCAATGTGTGCAACACAAGTGTTGTGCACTATTGACTCAGAACCAATCCGTAGCTGACCCTCCAGGGATTTTTCAGAAGCAGTAAACACAGAAGCAGTAAATCACAGAACAAGAGATTGTTCATCCTTGTATGAAGCAGCTGGAGGATTCGATCTATATACCTTTATGTCTGCAACATAGTTCTTTACCACTAAGCCACCACAGCTTCCTACTATTTTTGTTCTTATAGTATGCTGTCTAGTTAGAACCAACTCATAGTGACCCTACATTGGATTTTCAATTAATCACATAGGAGGAGATTGCCCATTTTTCTGTTGAGTTGCTGGTAGATTTAAAACCCATATCTTTGGGATTCCAAAGAAGCATCTTATCATTAGACCATTAGAGCCCATTTTTATATAGTTATTTTGATCGCAATGTCACCATCAAGTAAGAACTGACCCATAGCTGACCCTCCAGTGTGTTATAGCTGTTGTTGTTATGTGCTATAGAGTCATTTGTGACTCATAGTGACTCTATGTGCAAGAGCCTGAAACCTGCTCTATCCTGTGCCAACTTTACTGTCTCCAACACATCTACTCTCATTACCCTAGTCACTGTATCAATCCATCTCATCAATAGTCTCCTTCTCCACTGTGGCATTTGGACAAGAACAAACTGGGAGGAGGGTAGAGAGAATAGTGCAACAATGAATGAGTGGAAGCCCAAAATCTCT
>NW_006400628.1:0-502 GCF_000299155.1 Elephantulus edwardii | reverse complement strand
TCTCTCCATGCTTCCAGCATGATGGCCCTATCCAAAGACCAGTCCATCCTTGCAATATGCCCAAAGTATGTCAGATGAAGCCTCAGAAATCTTGCCTCCAACAAGCAGGCTGGTTTCACCCTCTCTAAGATGAACCTGATTGTTATCCTGGCAGTCCATAGTATATTTAACACTCTTCTCAAGCACCACAGCTCAAAGGTATCAACTCTCTTTCTTTCATCCCTAGTCATTGTCCAGCTCTCCCATTCATAGCAAGCAATTGTAAAGACCATGGCCTGGATCAGGAGTACCTTAGTCTCCAGACTAACATCATTGTTCTTCAATACTCTGGAGAGGTTGCCGACAGCTTACTTTCCCAATGCAATTCATCTCTTGATTTCCTGGCTGCTGGTACCAAGAGTGTTGATTGTGGTTTAGATTATTTTAGGTTGCCAAGAAAACTAAAGCTGATAACAGTCTCAATCTTTTCACCATCCAGCATGATGCTGCCTATTGGCCCAAT
>NW_006400627.1:16126-18425 GCF_000299155.1 Elephantulus edwardii | reverse complement strand
CTCTTTAAAAAGAGAAGAGCTGGTCCCGGTGTGGCTGTCAGCTGGGGAGGGATCCCTCTGCCCATGTAAACACACATCATAAAGGAAAAGGGGAAGTGCCTTCTGCAGGGCGGGGGGCAGCGGTTGTCTTCTCTGAGACCCTGGGGTTCATAGGTTCCCCTCACTAGCCTGGCAACGCCCAGGCCTTAACACCAAGTCACGCCCATGGGGAGACAATTGGCCCTGGCCCCGCCCCGGCCACGCCACCGCCCCGCCCCGCCCCCGGCCCCGCCCCTGGATGCTGACGCACCCTGTGCCGTAGCCAATCACTGCCTGTGGCTAGGCTCTTTAAAAAAAGAAGAGCTGGGAGGTGGCGCCATTTTGTGGAGCGGCTGAACACTGACTGAAGGTCCTGGGGCTCAGAACCGGTACTGCAGCACTTTCGATCTCCTTTGGTTGGCCAATCACCGCCTGTGGCTAGGCTCTTTAAAAAAAGAAGACCTGGGAGGTGGCGCCATTTTGTGGAGCGGCTGAACACTAACTGAAGGTCCTGGGGCCCACAACCGGTACTGCAGCATTTTCGATCTCCTTTGGTTGACTGGCTTTGTCTCCTCGGAAAAGAAAAGTTTAAACCTTTGAGACCAGTGTGGTAGATTTCAAGACAATGGGTTCAGAGAAACGAGTGAGCAGAACAGAGCGTAGTGGCTGGTATGGTTCCATCATAGACGGAGATGACCGTGATGACCGTGAATCCAGAAGCAGGCGTAGGGACTCTGATTACAAAAGATCTAGTGATGATCGAAGGAGTGATCGATATGATGACTACCGAGACTATGACAGTCCAGAGAGAGGGAGAGAAAGAAGAAACCGTGACCGGTTAGAAGATGGCTACCATTCAGATGGTGACTATGGTGAGCAGGACTATCGGCAAGACATCAGTGACGAGAGGGAGAGCAAGACCATCATGCTGCGTGGCCTTCCCATCACCATCACAGAGAGCGATATTCGAGAAATGATGGAGTCCTTTGAAGGCCCTCAGCCTGCAGACGTGAGGCTGATGAAGAGGAAAACAGGTGTAAGCCGTGGTTTCGCCTTCGTGGAGTTTTATCACTTGCAAGATGCTACCAGCTGGATGGAAGCCAACCAGAAAAAGTTGGTGATTCAAGGAAAGCACATTGCAATGCACTATAGCAATCCTAGACCTAAGTTTGAAGATTGGCTTTGTAACAAGTGCTGCCTTAACAATTTCAGGAAAAGGCTAAAATGCTTACGATGCGGAGCTGACAAGTTTGACTCTGAACAGGAAGTGCCCCCTGGAACCACAGAGTCAGTTCAGTCAGTGGATTACTACTGTGATACGATCATTCTTTGGAACATAGCTCCACACACTGTAGTGGATTCAATCATGACAGTGCTGTCTCCCTACGCATCTTTAGCTGTCAATAATATTCGCCTCATAAAAGACAAGCAGACCCAGCAGAACAGAGGCTTTGCATTTGTGCAGCTGTCTTCTGCAATGGATGCTTCCCAGCTGCTTCAGATACTACAAAGTCTGCATCCTCCTTTGAAAATTGATGGCAAAACTATTGGTGTTGATTTTGCAAAAAGAGCCAGAAAAGACTTGGTCCTCCGAGATGGTAACCGAGTCAGCGCCTTCTCTGTAGCTAGTACAGCCATTGCTGCTGCTCAGTGGTCTTCTACCCAGTCTCAGAGTGGTGAAGGAGATAGTGTTGACTACAGTTACCTGCAGCCAGGCCAAGATGGCTATGCCCAGTATTCTCAGTATTCACAGGACTACCAGCAGTTTTATCAGCAACAAGGGGGAGGATTGGAATCGGATGCATCATCTGCTTCAGGCACAGCAACAACGATCACCTCAGCGGCTGTTGTGTCCCGGAGTCCCCAGCTGTACAATCAAATCTCCAACCCACCTGGTTCTCCGACTGAGGAGACACAACCCAGCACTAGCACAAGTACACAAGCCCCAGCTGCTTCCCCCACTGGTGTTGTTCCTGGTACCAAATATGCAGTGCCTGATACATCCACTTACCAATATGATGAATCTTCAGGATATTATTATGATCCAACAACAGGGCTCTATTATGATCCCAACTCCCAGTACTGCTACAATTCATTAACCCAGCAGTACCTTTACTGGGATGGCGAGAAGGAGACCTATGTGCCGGCTGCAGAGGCTAGTTCCCACCAGCAGACAGGCTTGCCTCCTGCAAAAGAGGGGAAAGAGAAGAAGGAGAAACCTAAGAGTAAAACAGCCCAACAGATCGCCAAAGACATGGAACGCTGGGCTAAAAGCTTAAAC
>NW_006400627.1:14042-15566 GCF_000299155.1 Elephantulus edwardii | reverse complement strand
GAATTATGAACAGCCCACCAAAGATGGCATTGACCACAGTAATATTGGCAACAAGATGCTGCAGGCCATGGGCTGGCGAGAAGGCTCAGGTCTGGGAAGGAAATGTCAAGGTATCACAGCCCCTATTGAGGCTCAATTTCGGCTAAAAGGAGCTGGTCTCGGAGTCAAAGGCAGCGCATATGGGTTGTCACGTACTGATTCCTACAAGGATGCAGTTCGGAAAGCCATGTTAGCGCGATTCACTGAAATGGAGTGAGACTGAAAGAGCGAGAGAGCTGACAAGTTGCTCCCAGAAGTACAAGAAGTGGTCAGACTCCAGAATTCACTCTCACCACCTGTCTCTTTCAGGGCACACCTGAAATTTTTAGGGTGAATTGCTTCATTCCATGGGGTCCTCCCTTCTACCTTAAAGGGACCCCCTTAATGTGGATTGTCTAGTAAATAGCCTTCCTCCCAGACGGCTTGTGAGCAGGCCAGAGGGGTCAGTGAATCTTTTCTACTTTGGTGTACATAGTGTATGCAGCCTGTATTGTGGTTCATCAGCCCTCAGATTCCTGAGGGGTGTTGAGGTACCCTGGGTGGTATGCAACACCAAAGCCGCCTCTGTCATTTTTGTTGTGCTGTCTTTTCTTGGAAAAAGCCTTGTGTATATTTGTATATTAAACATTTGTACAGCATTTTGGAAGATTTTCATTCTAGTTGCCAAATCTGGCTCCTTCACAGAAGAAATACCTTGAAAAATGGAAAGAAAAGAAAAAAGAGCCGGCCGCGGTGTGGCTCTCAGCTGGGAAGGGATCCCTCCGCCCATGTGAACACACATCATGAAGGGCAAGGGGAAGTGTCTTCTGCAGGGCGGGGGGCAGCGGTTGTCTTCTCTGAGACCCCGGGGTTCATCAGTTCCTCTCACTAGCCTGGCAACGCCCTGTCCCGGCCTTAACACCAAGTCGCGCCTGTGGGGAGCCAGAGGACTGCTGCCAGATTTGGGAGTCTAGAGTCTCTTCACTTAGGGTCACTACCGGAAATGGAGGAAGCGAGACTGGAAGACCTTGGGAGTTGGGGACATGAGGGAGTCCTAAGACCCACTGAGAACTGGGGAAGATTTTCTTAAACATTCTCCCGATGCATCTCGATTAAACAGTAGTCAAATTAGATAACTGTCTAGAGTTTTTCCTCAAAGTTTTATCTACCTGATTTATAGGAGGCAAACATTTAAGGGTGAAATTAGTCTTACAAGCTCTCCCAACAGAGAGCACATGACAGGAAATCAACTCCATCAAGACTCTCAAAAGCGGGAGCTCTGGTGGCCTAGTGACAAGGAGCTGCAACTACAATCCCAGAGGCTCACGGTTTGAATACACCAGATGCTCTGCCGGGAAAGGAGGGACAATCTCCTCCTGTACCAGTCAGATCTGATTTGACGGTACACTCACACACACACAAAAATAAAAACAAACTCTCAAAAGTGCAGAGGGCTGACAGGGATGAGCAACAAGGATGAGTTTTCTCCAATATTTCATTATGAAA
>NW_006400627.1:11394-12072 GCF_000299155.1 Elephantulus edwardii | reverse complement strand
TATTAGATCATGGTCTTTCAAATAACTTGCTATGCATCTGAGAGCTGAACTGTGAATAAGGATGACAGAAGAAGAATTGATGTCTTTTATGTATGGAGTTGGATTAGAGCACTGAACATCCCATGGACGGTCAAAAGAACAAATAAATGTGTCTTGGAGAGGGTGCAGCCAGAGTGTTGTTTGAAGGCAAGGATGATGAGGCTCTGCCTCACATACCTTGAACATGTTGCTAGGAGGACCTATTCCATGGAGAAGGACATCATGCTCGGAAGCATAGAGGGTGGGCAAAGGAGAGGAAGACCCTTGACTAGGTGGATAGACATGATGTCTGCTGCAGTGGGCCCTAATTTGTCACGAAGTGTGAAGATGGTGCAAGATAGGACACAGGTCGCTATAGTACCTCAGAACAACAACAATAAAAACAACCTTCTCCCCTCCCCTTCTCCTAATCCCCTTTGCAATGCACTTATTATTCCACATTTACACCTTAATCTTAATCTGGTATTTTTGCTCTTGAGCATTTTGGAAAGTTGGTTTTGTTTTTTTTTTGGCTGAGTACAGTGTACTTTATTGATGGTACATAACAAGATGGGCTCGCCAAGCCCCTCCCCTTTCTCAGGGGGATTTGATGGAAACTTGTGTCAAGGATGTGAGATTCTCAGTGTGTGGGAGGATCAA
>NW_006400627.1:9184-10512 GCF_000299155.1 Elephantulus edwardii | reverse complement strand
CCAGCATCACCCCACTTGATGTTGGCGGGATCTCGCTCCTGGAAGATAGTGATAACTTTCCCATTGATGACCAGCTTCCCATTCTCAGCCTTGACAGTGCCGTTGACCTTGCCATGGGTGGAATGATATTGGAGCATATAGACCATGTAGTTGAGGTCAATGAAGGGATCATTGATAGCGACAATATCCACTTTGTTAGAGTGAAAAGCAGCCCTGGTGGCCAGGCGCCCAATACGGCCAAATCCGTTTACTCCGACCTTCACCATCATGTCTCAGGGATGCAGCTGAGGCTGCACAAGAAGAGAGGGCAATCTGGATCAACAAGGAGCAGAGAGCAATTTTGGAAAGATTTTTGACAACAAATATCCCTAGTGAAACATATCTTTTGATTTCTCAACTTTCCCTTCCGTGGGAGTGGAGTGTGGATCCATGTAAAAGGAAATCATCAATAGCTTCTATCCTTTCTACCCCTACTGACCAGTGGCGAGGCACATTTTGTTTACTTGTTTCTGAGTTTCTTCTTTCTTGTTTATCCATACCGGGGCTTTGATTTCCTGCAGCATTGGATTCTGATTGGATTAGGCTTCCAAGCATCTTGGATTGATTGGATTATTGGAGAGTGGATTAGAGGGTGTGGTTTCAGGGATTGTGTCCCATGATTTATAGAGAACCTGGCTACACCAACATCTGCCTTGAATATGGAGCTTTTCTACACAGTCGGCTCAGTGCTTTGGAGCGACTGCGAAGACACAGGTGCTTGGAGGATGGCATCTTCCGCAGCTCAACCTGCAGGTAAGTAAAGGGGAAGGAAGGAGGCCAAGGATGGAGGACTTGTTGGGTGCCGTCAAGTGCCTCATTTACCATGCTGGGCCGACAGTTTGAGTAACCCCTCAGCAGTGGTCGAGATGGTTTGCGCTCAGCTACTAACCGAAACGCTGGGGTTTCAAACCCACACAGTGGTGCTGGGAAGGAGCCTGGTGGTGTGCTTCTGTGCTGATTATCTTGCATGAAATTCCAAATGTTGTTGCTGTTGTGTTGTTAGGTGCCACTGAGTCATGTTGAGACGACTCATAGTGACCCTATGAACGAAGGACCTGAACATTTGCATAAGTTTCATCATTTCTTCACATTCAGAGAATTTCCAGAGGCAAGCTATTTCGGAAGTGGATGCCACTCTTGCTTCCAAGCTTATTTTAATTGGGGAGCTCCATCAAACACTGTCCACCATGGGAAACCATTATCGCATTTGACACATCAGTGTCACAGTGTTTAGCATCACAGTAACCATAGGTTTCCTCTGTACAGAAAATGGACAGACCACTGCTATA
>NW_006400627.1:7818-8339 GCF_000299155.1 Elephantulus edwardii | reverse complement strand
TATATAGATATATAGATATATAGATATATATACAAATCTGAACCCTCCAGGGTAAATTAGATCTCATCTCAGCCCAAAAGAAAGCCAGGGACCCGGAGTTTGTGTGTCCATTACATTGAGGGGAAGAAAATGGTTGTCACGATTACAATGATGCAGAGCCTTTCCCGGATTCTCATCTTCCAAGACCTGTCTAAACTCTTTTAGGCATCAGGCACCTTTTGGGAGAGTTTATCAAAGAAGAAACTTTTAAAGAGAGGGTTGCTTAAAAATTAGAGACTTCTTTCCTGAAGTGTCACTGAGTCTCCCTACAGATGTGCTTGCATCCCTTATGCATTTGGCAGCTTTTCTAGATAAAAGATTTTTTTTTTACACAGCTTCAAAGTGAAAAGTTTCTTTTTAATTTCACTCCTCTTTTGCCTGGCTGGCCAGGCCCAAAATCAAGTGCTACAAAAGTGTCAAAGTCTCTTACTCAGCCGGTCTCTGTCTCTATTACCTGTTGTACAAAATGAGATAACAGAAGT
>NW_006400627.1:0-5948 GCF_000299155.1 Elephantulus edwardii | reverse complement strand
ATAGGGTTTCCAGAGGCAAGCTATTATGGAAGTGGATGCCACTCCTGCTTCCAAGCTTGTTTTAATCAGGGAGCTCCACCAAACACTGTCCACCATAGGAAACCATTCTCCCATTTGACTCATCAGTGTCACAGTGTTCAGCTTCACAACGAGTTACCTCTGTACAGCAAGTGGACATACCAGGGTTACACGACCTAGAAGAATGTTTCACCAAAAGCAATTAAAGGTAGGCTTGAAGGCCACAGAGTAGAGTCACCCACCTTTGGCCCTATATTATTGCAAGGACTCGGGGATCAATGGGATACCAACTGATGTATTTCAGTTAACTGATGCAGCCCTGCATGTACTCATCAGTCTCTGTCAGGAAATTTAGAAGACAGCTACCTGGGCAACAGTCTAGAAGACACAACTGGGCCAATAGGCAACATCATGTCAACAACTTCATCTTACTTGGGTCCACAATCAACATACTTGGTTACAGTCATCAAGAAATCAAAAGATGTATTGCACTGGAAAAGTCTGCTATCAGGGATCTTGCCAAAGTAGTGACGAGCAATGATGTCAGTTTTAAGACTAAGGTGTGCCTGATTAAGGTCTTGGTCTTTTAAATCACTATGCATCTGAGAACTGAATGATCACAAAAGAATGATGCTTTTGAATTGTGGTATTGGAGAAGAGTTCTGAATATCTCCTGGACTGAGGCCGGAGTATTCCTTATAGGTAAGCATGGTGAAGCTTCATTTCACTTGTTTTGGGCATGTTGTTAACATGCCCTTGGAAAGGGACATCATGCTGGGAAAGGTGGAGGTTGAGTAAAAGAGAGGAAGACCTTCAAGATGGATTGACACAATGATTGCAGCAATGGGCTAAAGTATGTCAGAGATTATGAAGTTGGCACAGGGTTGAGATCTGTTGTTCCTAGAGTCACTATGAGTCATACTCAACAAAAACAAAATATTGTTGGATTTTAGATTGATGCAATAATCTATTGCTTCTCTCAAATCCAATCTTGTTCTCATAAATCCCCACAGCACTCCCACTTTCCAGTTGATAAATTCCATAATCTATTTATGTCCTCCCTTACCTTATTCATGAAATGCATTGTAATATAGATTTAATGATTAAACATGTGAAAACACTTAGTTCCTCCTATGTATGCAAGTGCTCAAAAGCGTTAACTTATTGTTACCATTACTATTGTTTTCTCAGGTCAATGATCTTAATCTTAGTGTTCCTAGAAAGGTAAATCCTTACCCCTCCCACTCAGATCCCAGGGTTTTTTCTGTCCGTCCCAAGTTTTACTGTTTATTTCTCTGTTGGCATCACCACAGTGCATTGACATGATTGAAATGATTGATTTACGTGTCCAATCTTCTTCACCAGATTATTAACTCCTCAAGGGCAGGGAGTCTGGCACGGAGATTTGGGTGCGGGGCGGGTGGAAGTCTTTTTCCTCGCCATGGCGGCGGAAGTGCGTGATTAGTGACAAGACGTCATCAGATTAAGGCTAGAAAAGCTCTAGGTGCTGCCCTTGCAGCACCAGTGTGAGTTGCTTGTCGCCCGAGTCGGGTGTGCAGAGGTCTCGGACCGAGCGGATCCTGCAGCCGCGGTCCCGGAGCCCACTCCTGCCCGGCCTTGTCTGACCCGTGCTGATAGCCGGCCACCGTACTGCCCCTAGGCTCGCGCCCGGCGCTGTTCCTTGGGGGCCCGGGCCCGCTGGGCGAGTTTCTGCCTCCCCCGGAGTGTCCAGTCTTCGAGCCCAGCTGGGTAGAGTTCGCGGACCCCTTCGCTTTCATACACAAGATCCGGCCGCCGCTGGTGAGTCACGCCTGCACCCCGGGATCCTGCTCGTGGGCGAGGGGGCGCGGGGTTGGGGAGTGCGGGGGCGCCCCGGAGGCCCCGTCAAGTTGAGGGCTGCTACGGAGGTGGGAGTTAGGGGAGGGGAGGAAGACGGGGTTGCTTCTGGGGGTGGGAGAGCAGGGGGCCGGAGGGAGCGACGCGGCGGCCCGGGCAGAGGCGCGGGGCTCCGGGGACGCTGGCGTGCTGCCCGGCTCGGGCGTTCGGGTGGGTGTCAGCTCGCCGAGGCGGGCGGAGGCGCGAGCGGGGAGGGAGGGCCGTGTGCTCGGCGGGGCCCGGCTGGCTGGTCCTCGCCGCCGCCTGCGGGGTGCGGGGGTGTGTGATGGGGTGGGGGTGGGGGACTTGCGAGTTGTCGTGCGAGGAGGAAAGTTTTCAATATGGCGGCGGGAGCCTCTGGTCCTTTGTGTGGTGGCGGCGTCGGCCTGGAGCGGCCCTCACCTGAGCGCCCCACCCTCCGGACCGGGGCACCCCCAGACCCCCGTCCCTGGGCCTCCTGGGGTCCCCGGGTCCCGGCCGAGGAGGGGGCGTCCAGCGCTGCCGGGGGTGGGGGAGGAGCCGTGCTCTGGCCCCGGAGCCGGTGTGGTGTTGGGGGGTGTAAGTGTCTTGGAGGGGGAACTTTGGGGGCGGCGGGGAGCAAGGCCGGCGGCGTTGGGCCCGTGGCCCCTCCGCGCCACCCCTCTCTCGCGCACCGTGCTCGGGCGCCGGGGTTCCGCGGCCCCGGGGAGGCCCGAGTGGGCTTGTTGGGGGTCGAGTGTGGAGGGGGCGGATGTGCCCGACGTGGGGCCCCCGCGGGAACGCGCGGTTCTCTGCACCCCCGTCTCGGGGAGTCCGGAGGCCATCACCCCCGTCTGCGCCCCGGGCCCCGTCCGCAGCCCCCCAGGGGCCTGGAGTGGGCCGAGGGGGGCTGTTCCAGACTTGCTCTCAACGGCTGCAACGTCCGCGGGGAAAGGCCACCCCCTCCCCCAGGAGCTCTGGCTCCTGCACCCCTGTTGTTTGGGGGTTTGGGCCCACCTTTGAGGTTGGCCTGAGTCGGAGCTGACCGGCTCGGCCGTTGGATGGACTGGAACCGTTGAGGAGGTTTAACTGGCTTTCCTTCGGTTTCAAGAACCTTCTCTTCTTTCCCTCCCGTCCAGCGGCCCCCCCCATTGGCGGAAGACCCCCTCCCAATTCCTTTCTTCCCTAAGATTGCTCTCTGTAGTGACATTTTTAGTTTCATAAGTTGCAGGGGTTCTGTCCACAATCATGTTTGGGAAAGCTGTTTTGAGGGAGGACCCTGAAGATGAGGCTTATTTTTAGCCCCCTTGCACGGGCTTCAAACATTTTTTTTTAAAAAAAACACAGAACCTTGTACTTCAGTTTTTGTTGGACAAGTTTTAAAGTTGGACGGTTGAAATACCGACCGCGATACAGGTCGGCCTGTACGCGGGGAAAGGTTAGAAAACCCATCCATTTCCCTCAGTGAAACGAACAAGGTTGGTTTTTGTTGCAGAGGGAAAGTAAATTTAGAGCGCAGGGGCCTGCAAGAAGTTAGCCAACCTGGGCTGTTTAGAGTCAAGCTTTTAATTCTTGGAGCTTAAGTTTCAGGCATTTAGCAGTTTTAGTTTTATGTCAAATTGCTAGTAAAGGTGAATGGCTGTGTTACTGGGATTTTATTTAGAATTTTATTAGGCAACTTGAGTAAGTTCTTGGTCACCAAAATATGAGGCAGGATCAGGTTCCAGGGAGTTGTCCTCCATGTTGGTATTGTGGGGCTGGGGTAAAACCTTCTCTTGCTTTTTTATTCTGTGCCTTTTATAGGACCCTCATCCTGAAAATGTAGTATCACTCTGGTTAGGTTTGGCTACACATTGCCACGTCTTGGCTTGCATATTTATGGTAAGCTTGGCAAAAATGTGTGGTTATATTTCCTTTTCTCACTCTGAATGTTAGACATGATGGCCACCATTTTGTATTGAGAGTGCTACATACTACAGCCTGGGGAAGGGTGTTAGAGGCACAAATAATCCACAAACATAACCATTGCTCTGTTTTGGAGGATGCCTTTGTGTGGAGGGGGCTTGCCTCATCCTTTGTGTAGCTAACTCCTATGCCAGAGAGAAAGAGTTTGGGAGTAATTTTTGTTGATAAAACCACAAAGAAAGAAATCTTTCCAGAAGTTGTAGTTCTTGAAGAGGGGTCTGGAAACAAAGGCTTCTTAAGAGATGTAAACAGTCTTTGTTTTGGCAAGTGTTTTGTTTTAGGAAAACTATCTGTGAACAAGTGGTTTCATATAGTTTAAAAAATAGCAACAAAAACCCCTTCAAAAGGTACAAAATGTTTTTTTTCATGGTTGATGCCTGTGTTTCTAGATTTTTGTTCACTGAAATTTTTGAACCCAAGTGGCTCTATTGAAAAAGGGATTGGGCCTATTGGTATTTTACTTGTTAGGAAGGAAGGGTTAAGCATTATCAAGCATTTTTATTTCGGTTTTTTTCCCCCCTTTATATTTTTAATGGCACTTACGTAGCTTTATAGCTGCTCTCTCAGTGTAGGAAAACTCACCAGCACCTGGAAGCTGCTTGGCTTCTGAAAACTTGAGATTTTAAAGGAATTTTCTGAGGGCATGGTGATTCACAGAAACTTGAGAAAATACAAGATAAATGTGATGAAAAGTAGTAAATCCAAAAGTCAGAAATCAGATCCTGAGTTTTTAAAGAGAAAATCTTTGTTTCAAATGAAATCAAGTAAATGGGATGATATAGGTTGTTTTTTTGGCAGAGACCTTTTAAAATCTAATCTGGTTTCTGATCTTGATGCCTTTAAAATGTGCCTTTTCATTCCTTACTTGATAGTAGTTTGTATAAGGACAGATTATATATTTCATGTCACATTGTGGTATTTGGAGATGATTAATTTTAAGTGTATAACTGTTAGGCAAAAAAAAATAGTTGGCTATTTAGGAAATGCTTTTGACTCAAATTTTGATTGGAGAGCTGGTTCGGAAGGCAGCTGTGCGGGGCTGGTGAGGCAGGATTTAGGATGGTGCTAGACATTTTGGGACCTTCTGAAGCAACCATCTTCCCTGCAGGAGCAGAAGATGTCAGATGGCGAGGACAGTAACTTCTCTGAGGAGGAGGACAGAGAGCGCAGCAGCCATGGCGAAGAGGCTGAGGTAGAGGAGGAACGACGGAGTACAGCAGGCAGTGAGAAGGAGGAAGAGCCAGAGGAGGAGGAAGAAGAGGAGGAGGAATATGATGAAGAGGAGGAGGAATATGATGAAGAGGAGGAGGAGGAAGATGATGACCGACCCCCCCAAGAAACCCCGCCATGGAGGCTCCATCCTGGATGAGGCCGAGGTAGATGATGAGTATGAGGACGAGGACCAATGGGAAGACGGAGTGGAGGACATCCTAGAGAAAGAAGAGATTGAAGCCTCCAATATTGATAATGTTGTTCTGGATGAAGACCCTTCTGGGGCTCGCCGCCTGCAGAACCTCTGGAGGGACCAGCGGGAAGAAGAACTAGGTGAATATTACATGAAGAAATATGCCAAGACCTCGCTGGGAGAAACGGTGTACAGTGGATCTGATGAGCTCTCGGATGACATCACTCAGCAGCAGCTGCTTCCAGGAGTCAAAGACCCCAACCTGTGGATTGTCAAGTGTAAGATAGGGGAGGAACGGGCCACAGCCATTTCCTTAATGCGCAAGTTCATCGCCTATCAGTTCACAGACACGCCCCTGCAGATTAAGTCAGTGGTGGCCCCAGAGCACGTGAAGGGCTACATCTATGTGGAGGCCTATAAGCAGGCCCACGTGAAGCAGGCCATTGAGGGTGTGGGCAACCTGCGGGTCGGCTACTGGAACCAGCAGGTGGTGCCCATTAAGGAGATGACAGATGTACTCAAAGTGGTGAAGAAGGTGGCCGACCTGAAGCCCAAGTCCTGGGTCCGCCTCAAGCGGGGCATCTATAAGGATGACACTGCACAGGTGGACTATGTGGAGCCCAGGCAGAACACCGTTTCCCTGAAGATGATCCCGCGCATTGATTACGACCGCATCAAGGCCGGCATGAGCTTGAAAGACTGTTTTGCCAAAAGAAAGAAGTTCAGA
>NW_006400626.1:12690-13394 GCF_000299155.1 Elephantulus edwardii | reverse complement strand
CAGTCACCCATTATTATCAATGCATCTTGATTGCATGTTCGATCTATCTCCGACTGTAAAAGTTGGTAGAAATCATCTATTTCTTCTTCTTTGGCATCTTAGGAATATGCTCTAGAATTCATGGGGACACTCTGTTCCATGGAGGAAAAGATGCAGATTATTCTCAATTCCAGAACAAGTTTAATCTTTCAAGAAGATATCTTAACTCCCAGTAGAGTTGTGCCGAAGTCCCTAGCAGAACCCAGTCTAAATTTATTTTCCTCCTCTATATTTATTTATAGGCTTGGTATTCCTCATTGTGCCACTTGGCTCAATTTACGAAATGAAAAGCCCTGTTTCCAGTAAACTGTGAAGGTCAATTTATGCCCTTGGTCATGTAACTAGGATAATAATGTTGTTTGTTGTTACGTGCCATTGAGTCGCTTGCTCCTCATTAGCAACCCCATGTACAAGAGCTCTAAATGCTCTTCTATCCTGTACCAACCTAGCCATCTTAAATACACTTATTCCCATCGCTCCAGTCACAGAGTCAATCCATCTCATCGAAGGTCTTCCTCTCCTTCACTGCCCTTCTTTCTGCCAAACATGATGTCCCTCTCCAAGGACTAGTCCTTGCAACATGCCCAAAATATGTCAGACGAAGCTTCAGAATCCTTGACTCCAAAGAGCCTTCTGGCTTCACCCTCTCCAGGACAAACCTGTTT
>NW_006400626.1:4732-9060 GCF_000299155.1 Elephantulus edwardii | reverse complement strand
GCGTCGCCCTCGCGCTGCGTCGCCCTCGCGCCTGTTTTGATTTCTTGATTGATGCTTCCGTGAGTATTTGTTGTGGATCCAATAAAGTGAAAGAATAGACAACTTAAGTCTTTTTCTCCATGTATCATGATTTTGCTTAGTGGTCAGTGGTGAAGATATTTCCTTTATCTTAAGGTGTCATTATGCAGATGGGTATATGTAGTCTTTGATGTTCTTCCATAGGGCTTCAACTTCACTTTCAGGGAGCAGGGTGTGTCATCTGTTTAATGTAGGTTGTTTATGGCTCTTCCTTCAATCTTGATGCTACCTTGTTCTCTGTCTAGCTTCTCAAATTATTTGCTCAGCGTACATAATGAGTAGTTACGATGAAACTATACAGCCGTGAAACATACCTTTTCTTCTTTTAAGCCATGCAATGCCCTTGGTTCTGATGGAAAGACTGCTTCTATGTGAAGAACGGGTACTGCATGAGTGCAGCTAATCTTCTGGGATTCCCATTCTCAATGTTAGCCATAATTTATTAGCTCTTACTTAGTTCATGGTCTGTTATTATTGAGTATAGAGGTAGCGTGTATACAGAGATTTTCTAAACTGTGTGATGAGATGGGCTTCATATTCCTTTCTTTAATCCTGTCTCACAAGAGAGTTTTGTCTCTGTACACAGTACATGTCCTAAGATGATCATAGGGAGCTCAGGTGGCCTCGTGGCAAGAAGCTGTGCCGCAGTCCTGAAGGCACATGGTTAGAATCCACCAGCTACTCCGCTGAAGAAGGATGTACAGTCTCTTCCCGTGCGTCTAACTGCCTCTGAAAACCCATTGGAGGGTCAACTATAGGTTACTTCTGACTCAGCAGCACACAACAACAAGAGGATTACAGGGAGAGAATTGAGAGAGATATAAAGAGGCTAAGTGATACACAGAGGAAACTTTAGGAACTGAGAATTTGTGGTGTGATAAATAAAGCCAGCTCTTTAATCAGTAGTGAGTGCACAAGTTTATCTTGTGGATGGCAACCTTGAAAATGTCTGCTTTCATTTTCCTCCCCTCCCTAAAGATTACTAAACAGAGTTTACAGCTTTAATCACACTTGAGGTTTATGGACATTTATTTGCATGACACCCTGGGTTCCTCCTAGGACTAGTTCCTTATCATGTCCTTTATCTTGGTTTTCTGTTTACATGGACACTTGAGGTTGATTTAGTATGTTACAAGAACAGAATATTATCTTCCAGATGCCATTAATCTTGCCTGTCTTATCTAGCATACGTGTGAAATTAATCAAAAAGGAAAAGGAAATTAATAACATGTTGGTATTCAAAATTCATCAGGAGACCTCACAGCAGGTATGAAATTAACTTCTCTGAATTAATCCACACTTCAGCAAATTAAAGTTATAGGAAATCTCTTATTTATTACTTAGAAAGTGGCCCTTAATGATTCCTGCTTTGGTAATGAGCTAACTTGGGCATTGGGTGAGACCTGGTAATAGGGCTGTTCGGTGTGGTGGGCTTCGGGGGCTACACAAAGCACTGAGGCAGCTATTGTTTTTTCCTTCCCATATTTTACGCAGATAAATGAGAAAAGCCAGATGGTTGATGCACGCTTGTTTCTTGTCAATTGCAAAAGGTTTGCCCAAACACTCACAGTTTTTATCTCTATTTACAATAAACTAAATTTGATCCTGGTGCTGTGTTTTCTTGTTATGACATGTGATGAGATCTGTTTCAAAGGACACATTATTAGGAACACATTATGGAAAAGAATGGAGTGTTATAATTATAACTCTCCATTTCAGCTTTTACTGAGGTTGATAAAGGACATGCTTTTGTGACTGACTTTCCTGTAATTTCATCAGAAATACCAGGCAGCAGTCAGCTTCCCTTTGTGACTGGAAGGTGGGAGAGAAGGTGCCTTACTATGAAATGATCACATAAGGTGTGGACTGAATCATAGTCAGCTTCATCATGAGGCGTTAAAAATAGAAGGGAACAGTTGACATCATCCTATAGCAGGTTTTTAAGGAACAGAAAAATGCCATATAGTTGTTTGCTTTTTTTTTTTAAGGGAAGGAGCTGTCTGAAGTACTGTCCCAGCCCATATGTTAATAGCCTCTTGGCAGTGGTCCTCAAACTTGAGTGTGCCTCTGAATCCCTGGGGGACTTGTTAAAACAGATTGCAGGACCCACTGCAGATTTGGATTGTGTGTATGTGAGTGTGTGCGTAGCGTGGAATTGTGTACGCTGCTACTCAGATGAGTTGTGTGGTTCAGAGACTGTTGTTGAGAACTGTGGGGCTGCTGGAAAGGAACTGCAGTTTGGGGAGATGAGTGCAAGTTGTTGCTTTTTTTTTAGGTGCCACTCAATCAACTGTGACTCAAAGCAGCCCTGTGTACCACTGACTCTTAAGAGTAATGCCTCAAACCAATTGCCTCTGAATTGACTCTGACTCAGTGTGACCCCCATTGTGCCCGAAAAGAGCTGTGCTCCATCTATTGTCGGTGGTGACATGTTTGGAAGTGGATCATCAGCCCTTTCTCCTGAGGGACCTCTGAGTGAACCCAAACTGCCAGCCTTTGATCAGGCCAGTGTATATGCTGTTGGTAGCACCCAGGGAGGGACTCCAGTAATTCCTTCATGCCTGTTACGATAATTTTGATGTAAATACAGACTTCCATGTAGGTGGTGTGTGTGTGGGAACCTGCTCTTTGTAACAAGGTCATGAGAAATGAAAAGTGGTTGCAAACATCTGTCAGTGGCCTTCAGACCTGTGTTTTATCATGTCTTGTTAAAATTTCGTATGCATTTTATTGACTAAAAGTGTTATTTCTGTAACCCAAGTTGGTGATGAATTTCAGAGGCTGAAAGGTGTGAATATATCTTTTTCTCATTTGTATATCAAACATGCTGCATCTGGGAACAGCCATAGGAGAGCAGTTATTTTACTAAGAGGATTGGAGGTCCCAAGCCACTGAATTGACATCTGCCTGATAAACTAGCTGCCAGGAAAGTGAAAGCATAGCATGTGTCCAAGCCACCAGCTGCTTTGGTTCTAGCTTCTGGCTGGTTCTGGACGCCACCTTTGATGACCCTTTGAATTTATTATCACAGAAGCAGATATACTGATAATAACCACTACCATCTCAAGAAGGCTCATTGTGCCTCTCTAAGGATACAAGATGTACCTTCTTGTGTCTTCCCACCTTTCTTCATCATCACTTTCTGGATTGTACTGTCAGCAGAAAGTTAACGTAGTTTAAATCAACCAACAGCTTGCTCCAAGGGAGAAGGATGGGCAGTCTTCTTCCATGCAGTTTACTGCCTCTGCAAACCTGCTGGAGGGTCAGCTCTGAGTTTGGGCTGACTGGATGACACTCAGCAACTCTCTGGGCAAGGTGATTCTGTAACCTCCGTTTTAAGACCCATAAGACAAGATGAATTACTTGTTACAACATGAGTTACTTGTCACAGTCATACAGTTTTTGAGATTTGGAACCTGCATTTGAATCTAGACAGTGTGAGGCAGTTTGATTACAGTTTGGACAACTTTCAATTGAGGTTTGATGTAGAATATCTTTGAAATGGAAAGATGCTAGGAATTTTTAAGGTGTAATAAAGCCAGACAAATTCCAGGTTAACATTGTGTTGCCTCTCTGGTGTCAAGAATCCTGTTAGATCTTTGTTACTGCCGAAAATGTCACTGAGTAAGAGAAGTGAACAGAGAACTATCATCCCCAAGGGGGGAAGAAAGTCTTATGAAGCCAGTGTTGTATGTATTGGGACCTTTCTAATCTGATATTTGATAAGGAAAATAAAATTACTTAAACCTAATCAGTATGCTCCAGGTTTGGTTCTTAGTATAGATGGTCTTATCACCTGAGATCTGACCTTTACAATGTTATTGTTGTTCTTGTTGACTCATAGCTGGACCCTCCAGTGCGTTTTCACAGGTTGTAAATTGCTCAAAGGAGATTGCCTATCTTTCACCTGGAATAGAATTGCATGCCTTTGAGTTGACAGTATAACTCCTTAACCACAAAGCCATCAGAACTCCCTCTTATTGACATGTTGTTGTTGTTATGTGCCATCTACTCCCCTGCAACTCATAGCAACCCTATGTACAACAGCTCTAAACTCCGCTCTGTCCTGTGTCAATCACACTGTCTCTGACACTCCCATCCCAATTATCCCAGTCACTGAATCAATACACCTCATAGAGGGCCTTCCTCTCCTGCGCCATCCCTCCACCCTCCCAAGCATGATGTCCCTCTCTAAGGACCGGTCTTCAAAATACTAAAGAGTTGAATAGAAGATTTCAAAAGGCAGCACG
>NW_006400626.1:0-522 GCF_000299155.1 Elephantulus edwardii | reverse complement strand
GGAACGCCTAACGTCAAGGCGACACCGCCAAACCTTGCCCAGAGTCAGGCGTGTAACCAGCCGGAGCGGCGTGGCGCCAGGAGCAGAGACCGGCAGCGAGCGCGAGGCGTGTGGAGACGCTGGCTGCGGGGACCCGGTGACAGCGTAAGAGGTTTTAACAAGAAGTTTGCACCATGCGTGAATATAAGTTAGTCGTTCTTGGCTTAGGAGGTGTTGGAAAGTCTGCACTGACCGTATAGTTTGTTCAAGGAATTTTTGTTGAAAAATATGATCCTACGATAGAAGATTCTTATAGAAAGCAAGTTGAAGTAGATGCACAACAATGTATGCTTGAAATCTTGGATAATGCAGGAACGGAACAATTTACAGCAATGAGGGATTTGTACATGAAAAGTGGGCAAGGATTTGCATTAGTTTATTCCATCACGGCACAGTCCACTTTTAATGATTTGCAAGACTTGAGAGAACAGATTCTTTGAGTTAAGGACACTGATGATGTTCCAATGATTCTGGTTGGTAATA
>NW_006400625.1:0-17769 GCF_000299155.1 Elephantulus edwardii | reverse complement strand
CCCACCCCCACCTGTCCCCCAGGCAGCTTTATCCAGCAGGAGCTGCCCAAGGACCAAAGGGCCTGCTCTAGCCTTCAGCACTGGTCTGGCCCTTTCCCTTCTCTGTCCTCAGCTGGGAGCTCTGAGGAGGAGATGAGAATGGGGAGCGTCCCCAGTCTGTTCCTGGGACCAGAGAAAACTAGGCCTCTTAGGAGCTTGGGTGAGGTGTGCCACAGGGTGAGGTAAGGCCTAGGACAGACCGGATGTGTTCTTTCCATCACACCCCCTCCCTGGACTCCTGTAGATGAGTTGTCCTAAAGGGCTCTTGTCACCCCCATACGTGGGTATCACTAGGAAACAGGGAGCCACAGAGACCTCAGATCACCAGAGCCAGGCATGGACTTAGCCTGGAAGCCTTGGAGGAAGCTCCTAGGAGATCAAAGGTGGACAGAGGGCCCAGTGGCTGTGGGTCTCTTTGCTGAGGTTCAAAGTGGCTGTATATTGCATCCTCTTTCTAGAAATGGGTCAAGATAGGCTTCCCATTTTGGAGGCAAGGGTTTGCTCTGGGCTCAAGTGGAATACCCAGGGACAAATTCCATGGTGAAGGCAGGAACTGGCCAGGGTACAGTGCTGCCAAGAATCTCTCACCGTCTAGCTTTTCTTGATGACCAGCAGGGAGGAGAGTGGGGACACCTGGTCACAGCTTGAGGTCTCAGGCACTGGACAGTGCCCTTGGCACAGACTGGCCAGAGTCTGGGTGCCATGTCTGGGTTCTGACCTCAGGTACCAGTGTCCAGCTCTTCTCACCTGCCAGTCTCAACACTGCACTGCCCTCAGCTGAGCCTGTCCTGAGTCCTGCCTGGGGAAAGGGCTGTGGTTCCCCTGGGGGCTTCATCTGAAGAGGTGGTGGGACCAGACCACTCCTCTTATAGGAAAGGAAACTGAGGCACAAGTGGGAGTTTCACCTAAGCCTGCTTGTTCCTGGGGTTTGCAGGAGCCCTTGGCTGTCACAGGAAAGGATGGGGTGGGCTCTCTGGCAAAGGATAGGGGACTGCTCAAAAAGGACAGGACCCAGGGAGAGGGGTGAATGTGCCCTCTCTCCAAAGTTTCCTCAAATATAACTCAAATATAGGGAGACCTGTGGAGGCTAGGCCAGGCTCGGAGGGGGTGGAGTAGGGGGGTCCTGTGAGCAGTAGGAAGGGCCTGGACCTCAGGAGTTAACCCTCAGAGCTCAGCAAGCACACCCAGCCTGGCATGGCCCCGAGTCTTTGGGAACCTGGCAAGGTCATAATGATCTTGGGCTTCAGAGCACCTAAGTGTCAATGCTCACAGCCATACGAGTCAGTCAGGGCCTGGTTGGGCATCTATAGCGGGTCCCCAGCCTGGTCCCAAACTCCATGGGCTCAGACTGAGTACGGCCCTGCCTTGCAGATGCTATTCCTAAACTGCTGCTGGCAGCCTGAAAGGGCTCCCGAGGGGCGAGGACGGGCCTGGAGGGCAGCCACGCGTGCGCTGGCAGGCCAGGGCACCCCTCCACCCAGCCGCTCCACTAGACCACAGACGCCACCGCCCCTAAGAGAGGGACCTGGGGAGGCCCAGTTCTGGCAGCCTGGAAGGCCCTCCCCCTATGCACCCCCCACTGCCTGGCAGGGGGCAAGACTGCCTCCCCACTGTCATTCTCTCCCTAGAAACGCTCTCTGCAAATGGACCATTCTGCTGGCTCTTAACAGCCCTTTCAAACAGCCCCCAGCTGGCAGAAGGCCAGGGCCCCCAGACACTGCCAGCTCCCCGCACGGCACTGCCACCCACAAATCGGCTCCAGGGCTGGCTGGGAGGAAACCCGGCCTGGGTCTGCTCCGTCTGGATCTGCTTTGCTCTCCGAGAGAGATGCATCCATTCTGCTTCCAGAGCATGTGAGATGGGGATTTAGTTAGCCAAGAGGAAGACCAATGATCAGACCACCTTTCCTGGGACCAGGGAGCTACCTCTGCCCCCAGTGGGAATCTGAGGGATCTGGCTCTCCAAAGACCAGCCTGTCCTGATAATTTTCACAAACATTTTGCTACCACATTATCGGTCAGTGGTTCAAATCAACCATGCTCTCCTGAGAGATGAGCAGTCTCCTCCTATAATCCTACAGCCTCATAATTTAACAGAATCCTGTGGGTTGGGATTAACTGGAGAGCTGAGTATGGTTTGGTTTTTGCCAACTCTAGGGGGAGTTCGGGGTTAAAATGAAAAGCTGTGAAAAGCCCTTGGCAGAGCCACTGTCGCCTAATCCCATTCAAATGAGGTCCCCGTGGCCACTCACACTGGACATGGGAAGGGAGGGCTAGAGACACACAAAACACAGCCTAGAGGGAGAGGGAGAAAAAACATTGTTGCTTTTTTTTCTTTTTTTAATTTTTATCAAATCAATCTGCACAAAAGTTAGCATTGCTTGGGCAGGAAGAATTGAGACACAGCAGGTTAAGTGACAGATCAAGGCGTCCCCAACGTGTTAACAGAGAAGACAGGTCACATGAAAAGCAGTCCCTTCCCCCAAGCCCCTCCCCAAGAAAGAAATATGCAAAAACCCACACCAACAAAATGGTGACTTTTTTTCTTTTTTTAGAAAAAAGTAGGAAAGAGTAGAAAAAAAAGTAAAAACAAGCAACCTCTCGAATGTCTTTAAATTACAAGGTTTTCAAGGCACAGTATCTGTGAAGTAGGCGGTTATCAAGCTGCTCAGCGCATAGAGAAAGCGGGAATTATCTGTGTAGAACTAAAGCCGCTAGAAATGCTTGGTGGAGGATGTTTTAGGTTCACAGTTTGGTTGGTGATGCTTGGCTCCTACGAATCAAATGGATATATTTACCCACTCACCTCTTGCCAGAAAATTCCAGTCTTATGCCGCCGGCAGGGCATGGAACGGGACCACGGCTCCCTAATGCTCACAAATTCTCAGGTTCCCACCCTGGGTGCTGTTGGAGGCGACCCACTTCTAGACACAAGGCAAACCCCTCCTCCTTGCGGTTCCCAGGGCTCAAGGCAGGAGCTGCCCAGGCTTTCCCACACCTGCCTGGGGACTAGAGAACCCCAGCTTCACCTTCTGTTTGCTAAGCTTCTCTAGGGTCAACTCTGACTTTAAAAAAAAAAACAAAAAAACCTCTTTGCACAAATGACTTCCTTAATTAAAGATAAAATATCACAGAACATAAATATTTTCAAGAGTGTTCAAAATGAACCAAACGATTGTAATCTTTTGAAATGAAAAGAAAAAAAACAACAAAAGAGTGTTAGTCATAGCAGACCGTCCTCAGAAGAAGCTCTGAATATGAGAAGCCCCTCAGGAGCACATGCGGGGTGTGGCCGCTGCATTAGCACGTGCACGTGCGAAGCTCCAGGTGAATTCCAGGTGAAGAGCCATTGCCGTGGTAACACCATCCCAAGACTCCCTGGACCTCCTAACACAGCTGGCCTAACATCCACATTCTTTGTGCCCAGAAAGGCTGACCTGCACCAATCCAAGATGCAAAGACTCAATGCACTGATGTCTTGAATGCCTCTCCGAAAAGTGACTGGGTTGCTGTCCATCTTGGAGTCACCAGTCACCGCAAAGAGAGGAAGATGTTAGAGCTCTCAATCTGTGAGTCTGGAAGCAAAGGGATGCTGAGGACAAAACATGATCCAATGAAGTCTCTAGGGCCTCCCACCTCCGCTCTTATGAGCTCGTATCTTCCAGATGATTTCTCCAAGACTGGTTTTCCCCGTCCAGAAAGCGTCCCTTCCCTGGCCAAGCCTCTCTTCCCCATGGCTGGTGGCAGGGTCCCTCAGGGCCGGGTCAGCGTAGTGTACACGGGCTGCTCCCAGCTACTGGTGGGGCTATGGGCAGCTGGCACTGAAAGGCCATTGAGTAGGGGCGAGGCGTATGGCCGGCGGGACGAGTGGAAATAGGGGTACTGGTACAAGCTGGACGGGTAGCCAGGGTATGGACCATAGTAGCTGGAGGTCTGCAGGTCAGTGTAGTCGCATTGAGAACCCCCGAAGGAGCCAGTGGACACAGCAGATGTGGCCGTGGTGACGCAGGCCTGGGCACTGTAGGCGCTGTAGTCGCGGCTGGGCGAGCTGCTGTGGGACTGGTCACTGTAGTGGCTGGGGCTCATCTGCTCCGTCTTGATGTGGGGTCGCGGGGGCCCTGCCTCGGTGGGTGACGCTGAGGCCGAGGAGGCACCCTTGTGCGCCCACACTGGGGATGCCCCCATGCCAGTCGCCCCTGCGTGTGAGTAAGAGGTGCCCCCGTAGGAGCTGGCGACTGCCTGGCCAGGCTCAGCGGCGATGGCTGAGTGGCCATTGAGTGGCAAGTACTGGTCAAACTCATGGACATCGAAAGTGTCCATGTTACCGATGACCTCACTGCTCAGCTCGGAGATGTCCACGTTGCTGAAGTCGATGTTCTGGCGGCCACTGTCCACCAGGCGGCGCCCTTCCAGCTTAAGCTCCTGCTTGTTGCCTGCTGTCGCTCCAGGGTGGTGCAAGTCCGTCTTGGGGGTGGTGGGTGGGGTAGGCGGCCCGTGGGTCTGCCCTGGGGAGAGAGCACATCCAGTAAAGAATGACCCTTCTGTGGGGGCCGGGTGGGGCTGGCCAAGCTGCAGGCAGCCGAAGGCCAACCTAACCGCCACAGGTCTGGGATCAACAGCTTTTTGTTCCCTTATGGTTTTTTTGCAGAAATTCCAGCCAAGCCAGACCCAGACCTCCCCACAGGGACGTTCTAAGGGGAGGCTTGAGACTAGCAGGGGCCTTGACGTGGAGACTGAGGCATGGGGTGAGGTGATGGCCGTTCCTGCCAGCAAGCGCTGGCATAGGGGACGTGGAGCCTCCTGTATGTGACAGGTCACAAACACAAAACCCTTCTCTCTGCGGCCTGGCAGAGTACACTTAGCTCCTAAGATACCAGTCAGCCTGGTTCTGAGATAGGTCAACTACCACATGGGTGCTGGGAATGTCTAAGTGGGGATGGCTCCTGGGCACTGGATCAGCCCCCATAGAAACCAAAGTGGTTCAGGGAAAAGAACTGAGCTGAGAAATGTATTGTGCAAGGTTGACACTCAGAACTGCCATCCCCCCCATCTGGGGGTGTGGCATCCCAGCAAAGATATCAGGCTACTGGCATGAAGATGAGGCTATGCAGGCCCCCCTGGGGATCACAGACATGTGAGCAGGGGCTGGGTCCCAAGAGAAGTTCTACACTGGGGTGACGCCTTTTCCCCACCTATCAATTGTGGTCCACAGGCTCCCACCTCCCATTAGGGCTCTGGGACCCACCTGTGTGGTCACCGTGGTGATGCGAGTCGCTGAGCCCTGTGTCAGCCTTGTACATAGGGCCAGCGCCTGGGTGGTGGCCCAGCTCAGGGCCCGAGTCCCCATCGCCCTGGCCGGCCTTCACACTCTTTCGGCGACGTGGCTGGTACTTGTAGTCCGGATGGTCCTTCTTGTGCTGCACCCGAAGGCGCTCAGCCTCCTCCACGAAGGGGCGCTTCTCTGTCTCACTCAGCAGGCTGCAGACACAAGAACAGCATCAGGGTCAGAGGTCATCCTGTATGGCACCGGATAGCATCCCAGCAATCCTGGCCACAGAGACCATCACCAAGTGAGTGAGTGGCCCAGGTCAAGCCCCAGAGAAAAGCTAAGTTCCTCCACGTTTGTGGGCATGTGACAGGCAAGCCAGCATCAGGAGCCAGACCCATACATCTCCTTTCCTCCTTTACTTCCCCTCCAAGGGTGTGTCTGTCTCTCCCTCAGGGACTTTTTAGAAGTTGAGGACATCCAGAGGGCAGCTGAAGCTGCTCTCAGACTTGTCCAAACACTTGCAACATCCCATTCTCCTTGCTTAGCCTTAGACCTTTCCAGAAACAAGGATCTAACTGCCTGCAGGATGGGACTGAGGGAGGTCAGGGGCTGCCCGACCATAGCTCACAGGGCACACTGAGGGGCTATGCTGAGCCCCAGGTGTTTTTGGAGACTCTTGAGCTCCGGAGACTGGGAAGCAGCTCTCTAAAACCAGAGATCCACTTCAAACCCAGGCAGGGGGCATCCGGCGGAGGTGGGCGCTGGGAACAGCCGCTCTGCTGTGGCTCTTGTCCTACTTTCTGCTTCCAGCATCGAACAAAACGACGCCTTCACTGTGCCAAATGCACCGCGCCAGCCTCCAGGAGTACCTCCCCCCACCCCTTCCATGCCTAGTGGCGCAGAGAAGGTGGGCTGTGGAATGGGGCCTGCTGGGAATTGGGAGGGAATGTTTGCCTTCCGGAGAGCTGGGGTATCCAGGAGCAGACCCTTCCCCAGCAAGAAGATGCCTCCAAAAGGCAGCTCCCCACCGGGTTGGGCCCTAGGTTGGGCCCTACGTTCAGGTCTTTCCTGGGGAGGGACGAGAGCTCCAGCCACTCACAGCTCCTGGGTCTGCACTCCGGAATCAGTTGTTTCTTGGATAGGGTTCTCGTAGGAAGAGGTCGTTCCCTTTCTCTTGCCTTGGTCAGAACCAGACCGAAGCCCCGCGCGCCCGCCATCTGGTCTAGCCCCCGCTCCCAATCCCCGCCGTCGATGCTCACCGCCACAGCTTGCCCAGTGTCTTGCTGAGCTCTGCGTTGTGCAGGTGCGGGTACTGGTCCGCCAGCTTGCGGCGCGCCGCCTGCGCCCACACCATGAAGGCGTTCATGGGCCGCTTCACGTGTGGTTTAGCCTTGAGTGCGCCGCCGCCACCACCGCGCACGGGCATGGGTACCAGACTCCAGTCGTAGCCCTTGAGCACCTGCGACACCGCGTCTCGGATGCAGGCAGGGAAGCGTTCGTCCGCTGCCGCCTCGCTCGCATCACCTCGGCTGCCGCCGCCCCCGCCAGCACCCGCTGCGCGGCCCAGACCCTCGGAGCCGGCGGGCGACGGCGGTGCGTCCGAGTCCGAGTCTTCCACGTGCGACATAGAACTGGCGGTGCCCGATGGACTGCAGGGCGGCTGCACGCGCGCCTCGCTCATGTCCAGCATCGGGGCCGCGCGCGGGGTGCTCCGGGCTGCGCTGAGGTTTTTCAGGAACTGGGTTGCCACTCTTTCTCCCGGAGGTCTCCACAGGAGCCGCTTCGCCCCAGCTTCGATTCCCCTGCGCAGCCGCTCCTTGCGCTCGGGGGCAACAAGTTTCTTTAAGCAGCCCCCCCAGGCACCGCCCCTTCCCGGGCTCCCCATTGGCCAGCGCCCGCCCCACCCTAGGGGCGGAGTCTGGCTCTCCACCCCCACCCCACCCCAGTCTTCAAGAAGGCGCCGCGGTCCCCGCCCTCCTGGCTCTCTTCCCACGTGGCTCGACGAGGTTTGGGGCCTGGGACTCTCCTAGGAAGGGAAGGGAAGGGAGGAGAGAGGGCGCAGAGGCTGGGCTCCCCAGGTGCCCCAAGCCGGTGATCGTGAGGAAACAGGACCTCAGGGACTCTTAAACCCCTGCGCGTCTTGAACCCCGACGTCTGGCCCGCAGCCCAGAGGCGCCAGGTCGACCCTGCCAGCCTGCGCCCCCCGGGGAGACTCGACAGCAGAGCGCCAGAGCAGGTCCCCGCCCTCTGCCCGGCGCGACGGGCAGGGGCCACCCAACGCGCCGGGCTCTGCAGGCCGCGCGCTCGGAGCTTGACCCCCTCCGAGTACGAGCGTGGGAGCTCCGGTGGGGGCGCTGGGCTGGACCGACTGCCTCTGACTGTCTAGTCCCGGGGGGCCTCCTGGCGGATGGTGTGGCCGGACGCGGGGGCCCAGGACCTTCCGGGTGTGACCTGGGGTGTGGGGCGCCCAGGCCGCGAGGCCCTTGGTGGGTGGTCAGCTGGGGCAGTTCTGCGCCGTGCGCTCTGCGCGCAGGGAGAGGGCGGGATTGACATGCCTTCACTCTAGAGGGAGGGGATCGGAGTGTTCCTCCCTGGTGGGGGCGGCAGAGTCGGGAAAGGGACATTTCCCTCGAGGGGAGTGGGGAGTTGCAGCTCCTAGTGCTCACCCGTGACCCCCCACCTTCCTGAGAGAGATGGCCTTGGGCCAGGCAGCCCTCAAAGACGCTTAGGATTCTTTTAGCAGTCACTTGTGAGCGAGGAGACCAATAGCCCGCCCCTCGAGCTGCACAACACTCCCCTGTCCTCCACCCGCCTTTGAGACTCAGTGATCCCGTGACAGGTCCCCCATGGGCCACCACCCCAGGAAAGTGGGCTGCCACAGTCAAGGGACAGTGACGCTGTGTTGCCAACCCAACCAGAAGGTCTGAAAGCTGGAGACTCAAATCCAGTCTCAGGGTTCTGTGTCATCCTTGCATCTTTGTCTGGGAACATTTTACCTGAAAGGACATGCTTCCCATGGCCATCTGCAGCAGTCTCCCGCCTCGGAGGGTGCAGCCTCCAGAGGCCTTGGAGCAGGAAAGCCTTAAACAGGAAGCTGTGTGCATTGGACCCTCACCCTGGCCCACAATTCAGGTGCATGAAGGCAGACCTTAGCTCCACAGAATTCTGAGATTGTCCTGAGCCTATAGCCAAGTGACAGGCTCACCTGCACACTTTGCTTGTTCTTGCCACCTGGTCCCCTATCCTGAACTTTGAGGACAGACCTTTGGTAAGCCCATGGAGCTCCTGCCAGCGTAGGGTAGTGAGGCAGTCCCATTGGAAAACACCTCTCCTTCAAGGGGCATTTCGTCCCCTACAGTTCAGATGTGGAGTTGAACCAGTTGCCCATGTCTTTGGCTGGCCCACAAGACCCTTGCAAAACAAAATGAGGTTTCACCAGCGAGGGCAGCAAGGAGCAGCCTCCTCTTCTACTCTTTTACCTATGGGAAGGGGTTGGGGAGGTTGGGGCCCACATCCCATTCGCGGGTGAGTATGGTGAGTGACCCTGGATGAGCAATGGTTAAGCCCTTGGCCGCTAACCAAAAGGTGAGCAGCCTGAACTCACCAGCTGCTCTGTAAGAGAGCGAGGCAGTCCGCTTGCACCATGAAAACCCTGTGGGGCTATTCTCTATAGCATTACTGTGAGTTGGAATCAACAGCTCAGTGACTGTGAGTTCGGGTTTTATTGATTTTGGACATGGTGAAGTGACTTCGTCTTGTGAATAGGAGCTGACCTGGGAGAGTCCAGTTACCATGGTCACATGGCAAGACAGGCCTGCTCTTTTTTCTGAGTCATGTGAGCCTCAGGGGGATGACAAGGGATTAAGGACTTCCAGCATTCAAGTGGGCCTGTTCTCCCAGGAGATGGGTAAGGAGGGGTATTTCTGCAGGTGTGACTCAGGCCATCTGAAAATGTTGGCATGAACCGTGAACGTGGTCAGGAGAGAGAGTACAGCCTGTCATGATGGTGACACTTGGAGATCAGAACTGGGAGACTAGGGCAGATGGGGACTCCAAACCCCCTTCCAGGCTTGTCTATTCCACTTCGAGGCCTCTATGGATTGGGCTGCTAATCCAAAGGTCAGTGGCTTGAATCTACCAGCCTCTCTTTGATGAGGTGGTCTGCTTTGGTAAAAATGACAGCTTCAGGAACACTATGTGGCAGTCTTAGTCTGTCCTCCAGGGTGCCTATAAGTCAGACTCAGTTCAATGGCACTAGCGGTGGCCTCAGTCTGTGATTTCTGTGGCCATGTGGGATGCTATGTTGACCCAGGTTGTGGCTTTCAGACAGGGAGACACTTGGAAAGGGGTAATTTGTCCGTTAAGTATATGTTTACTGCTTACTGAGTGCCAACGCTAATGAGTAAAGTAGGGTGTTGTTAAAAATGAGGAAGACACTACGGTGAAGTGTACTCTGGTGCAATGGCAGCAACAATGGGTCAAGCGCAGAACGGGGTGACGTGAGCGTGGCGCAGCCCAGGGTTAGCGTGGCGCTGAACGTGGGGCGGCTCGGGTGAGCGTGGCGCGGCTCGGGGTGAGTGTGGCGCGGGCTGCAGACTTTCCTTCTCTCCTGCACAGGCTTGCTGGTAGTTGGAGCAGATTCAATGGCACCTAACAGCAGGATGAACAGCACAGACTCACACTGCACAGTCCCTGCTCTGGAGATGCTGGAGCTGAAGAAGAGGAAACAAAGAAACAAGCAAGCACATCACAGGGGCTGAGGCATGACTTCCAGGGAAGGGGACTTCAGGATGACAATTCACTGGACACCTGAGGCATCCAGCTGCATGAAGGGAGTGAGCCTCCGTTTTCTGGTGATGCTGTAACAAGGAGGTGTGCCTCAGCTCTGGTGCTGCTGGAACAGAGAACACAAGGGAGTAGCTTTAACCAAGACTTGAATAGCTTTAAACCCAGGACAGTGCAGAGGCCATGGTGCTTTGAAAATATATCACTCACACATTGCCTTCAAGTCAGAACTGACTCACAGCTGATTCTCCAGAGGCTGTAAATCACAGGGGAGGAGACTGCCCATCTTTGTCCTGAGGAGCTGCTTGTAGATTCAAACCATCAGGGAAGCTCCGCCTTTGCTTTGGCTGTGCAACTCCCAGCTGACTACCACCAGAACTTGCTGTGAAATTTGTTATTATTGTTGCTGTGTACAGAATCAACCCATAGCTGACCCTCTAGCGGGTTTTCAGAAGCAGTTAATCCCACAGAAGGAGATTTCCCCATCCTTCTTGTGTGGAGTAGCTGGTGGATTTGAACTGTGTGCCTTTAGGATTGCAGTGCAGCTTCTTGCCACTACGCCACCAGAGCTCCCTTGTGAAACTGTATAGGACAACTATTTGAAAACTAACTCTCCATCCACCTCAAACACTACAAACCCTTTTTCAGGAGAAGGCCTGCTCGCTGTCTCTCAGACCTGCCCCCATGCACCAGCCTGTGCTGTGCCCCTGTGCTCACTAGGGCTCCTAAAGTTGGTGTTACATGCTGTCAAATCAGAACGGACTCATCACTGACCCTCCACAGCATTTCAAGTGGCTGATTTCTCACAAGTGGATCTTGATAAGGGTCCATGAGAGAGAGAGAGGCAGACCCTCGATGAGCTGGACTGACACTGGCTGCCCCAGTGGTTCAAACAGAAGGAATTGTGTTGACTGGACAGGGTTTCATTCTGTGGTTCACAGGGTCGCCATGAGTTGGGGTCAAATTGACGGCACCTCACAACAGATTGTCAGGCCTTTCTTGTGTGGTGCCTCTGGATAGATTCAGACCTCCAACCTTTAGGTCAGCACCCCAGGGCTTAACCATTTGTGCCATCCAGGGACTCTGTAGACATTCAGGATACACAAAAGGTGACCCCAGCAATTTAACCAAAGAAAACTTGCCAGAGAAGAGCTGTGCGCTGTCGGGTTTACAGTGACTGATTTTTCAGAAACCATGGCCAGCCCTTTCTTGCGTGGTACCTCTAGGTAAACTTGAATCTCTAAGCATGTTACCTGCTCCACCAGGGACTGCACTTGAAGAAGGTTCCACAGATCTTGGCCTCACTCTTCGGGGTCTCTGAGGCCTCAGCTCCATTTAGTCCTTTGTCCCCTGCACCTCCTAGAAATCCTTGTTTCTGAACCTTTCTAACACAGACCTGTTTTAACTCGCTAGAAAACTAAGATCCCACAAGAAAGTGGAGATCCCACATGGGGATGACTTTAAGAAACAGAACTTCATTCTTTCACAGTTTAGGGACCTGGAAGTCCAAGTTCAGGATCCTTGTCTCTTCAGCTTGGCTTCCTGGGAAACCTCCTTGCGGTTTGGTTTAGTTCTTATCCCATGTCTTTCCTGGAAAAGGAGATACACCCTTCCTTAATCTTCCCTCATTATCATAACAAAGGCAACTATTTCCCAAATAGGACTGTAGCCAGAGGCACAAAACCTAAAACCAAATTGATTTTGACTTGTGGCGACCCTGGAGGGTGGAACTCCCCACAAGACTGAGTCTTTAAGGAAGCAAACTGCCTCACCTCTTAATGGACTGACTCTCCTAGCTTATTACCTACCCGACCCTGGGACTGCACCGGAATTGCACCAGAAGGTTCAGGGTGGGCTCCAACTGCTCACTTTGGTGGTTAGCAGGCAAATGCTTTCCTCACTGCACCACCAGGGCTGTGTCTAGCACAGAGGTTAGTGGTTTTGGGGATATCATTCTCTCCGCTGGTGGACTCTCACCCTCAGAGCCTTTTGGATTAGTACGACTCTGTAGGGAATGTTATGCACTGCTCAGTCAACACCATCTCCTAACTGACCCACAGCAGGTTTCCAGTGGCTGTAAATCACACGAGAGAAGACTGACTGCACATCTTCCTCCCATAGCCACTGGTGGATTCGAACCACTTGCCATTGGTTTGGCGGCACAACTCCTTACCACTAGGCCCCACTCCGTTCTCTAGGGACTGTTGTGTGAAGTCAAATTGGAAGCGACCCCATAGCTGGCCTTCCAGCAGGTTTTCAGAGACACGGGAGAAGATTGCCCATCTTTCTCCTGCAGAGCAACTGTTGGATTTGAATTGCATGCCTTTGGGATTGCAGTGCAGGCCCCCAGAGCTCTGGTGGCCTAGTGGCAAGAAGCTGTGCTACAACTCCAAAGGACATGGTTTGAGGCCACTAGCTGCTCCACATGGCTATCTTCTCTTTCCTACTTGATCCCAGGATTGTAACCTCAGGCACCTGGGCCTCAGCCTCCCCTCTCAATGCCTTTTGAATCCTGTGTCCCTGGATGCCTAAGAGGTCCTGGTAAAGTCCATCTTGAGTGGATCCTACAATTTGTCCGTGTTCTTGGTGAAGATGGTCCACAGGTCCATGGGGACATGAACAGGGGGCCGCCAGTACTATTCACAGGGTCTGGGCTTCCTTGAAGCTGAGACCAAAGTTCTCAACAAGCAGCATATCTGGGTCATTCTCTAGGGTCTATACCGCCCTGAAGAAGGCCTGGACGCACAGGCAAGGATAGGCCAAGAGACGGCCTGGGTCTAGGTGAAGGACAGATCAGGTGAGGGGCAGGGCCTCAGCCCTGGCACATCTGTGCACCCATGCTTTCCCTACTCCCCGGTCTTGTTCACCTGGCCCCCTCTAAGCAGTGGCTCCAGGGCCAGGAGAAGCTCTACCTGGAGGAGGAATGGGGACCTTCTGTGAGCCCAAATCACTGGGCACTGTGCCCCACATTCACTCGAATCAGACTCCTAGCTTAGGCAGAGACTTCAAGTCGAACTTTGAGCACCCCAAGAGGACACAGGGGGCTTAAGATAAACATGTCCCCTGATCACCTCCAGAGACGGAAGATTCTAGAGACCCTGAGGGGGCAGAAGTTACCCACAAACACATCTTACAGACACAGCTCTGTCTCCCAGATGTGTGTTTGTCTGATGTCAGTGAGGAGAGTCTAATACAATCTGTGACTCAATGCTTGAATTAGTTGACAGTGGCAGTGCCGGCATTCCCTGGCATGAGGTAGGTGATTGTGAGGGTGCTGACATAGGGAAACTCTGCATCCACTTCCACTGCCAGGGATTCTGGGGGATAGAGGCAGGCAATCACAGGGCCCCCGTGGAGGCTGGTACCAGATAGCAGAGGAAGTGGGTCAGCAGAGGGCTGTTTGGAACACTAGACTTCCTCCCACTTTGGGGATGAGGGCTCAGAGGCTGATGGACTGAACTATCACAAAGCAATATTATAAAATCAGATTTAAATGAAAAGCAAAGAGCTTTTGAGAGTGAAGTGATGTACAAACTGGGACTCATAGCACCCTGAGAATGCTTGAACTAAGTGGTCCATGAGGAGATAGCTCAGAGTTTATATAGGAAAACAGCAGGCTGCAAAGCAAAAGGTCAGCTGTTGAAATCCAACGAAAGGGAGAAAACTGAGGCAGCATGCTCCTATTAAATGTCAGCCTTGGAGAGCCAGTGAGTGGTACTGTAAGTTGGAACTGACCCAATGGCAGTGGGCGGGCGGGCTTATACAGGAAAACACAGCAGCTTTAGTGAAAATCCAGTGACTGCTTGGCTTTCAGGTAATGGTTACAAAGTAGGGTGAGGGTGTCTGTTCAGTATATGATTGCGTATGTGTGGGTTGTTGTTTTTTTAAGGTACAAAACCCCACGAATAAAACATACTGCAACTGTGACCATTCTGTCTGACAGCAACCCTGGGGGACAAAGGAGAATTGTCCCATGGGATTTCTAAGGCTGGGACTCTTACAGGAGCAGACTGCCTCAATTTCTCTTGCAGGGTGGCTGGTAGATGCAAACCACCAACTTTTAGGTCAGCAGTTCAATGTTGACTCACTACACCACCAGGGCTCCTAAAATTAGTTGTTGTTCCATGCTGCCGTGTCGGAACCAAATAATAGCTTACCCTCCAGCAGGTTTTCAAAAGGCGTAAATAGCATGGGAAGAGATTGTCCATCTTTCACCCACAGAGCAGCTGGTAGATTTGAATTGTGTGCCTTTGGAATTGTTTGCTGCACAACTCTTACCACTAGGCCATCAGAGTTGCTTAAAGTTGTTACTGTTGAGTTTCAGTGAGTTGGAACTGACCCATAGCTGACCCTCCAGCAGGTTTTCAGAGGCAGTTAATTGCATGAGAGGAGTTTGCCCGTCCTTCTCCCTGGGAGCAACTACCAGATGTGCAATGTGTGCTTTGCAGTGCAGCATCTTACCACTTGCCTATGATTCCTGTTCTTGTTGTTGTTATGTGCCATCGAGTCGTTGTGACTCATGGTGACCCTATGTACAAGAGCCCTAAACGCCATTTTATCCTTTGCCAACCTCGCTGTCTCAAACACACTCATTCGCATCACCCCAATCACAGAATCGATCCATTTCATCGAGGGTCTTCCTCTCCTGTGCCATCCCTTCACTCTCCCAAACATGATGTCCCTCTCCAAGGACCAGTCCCTCCTTGCAACATGCCCAGTGTCAGACGAAGCTTCAGAATCCTTGACTCCAAGGAGCATTCCGGCTTCACCTTCTCCAGGACAAACCTGTTTGTTCTCCTAGCAGTCCATGGTATATTCAACACTCTTCTCCAGCACCACAGCTCAAAGGCATCAAGTCTCTTTCTATCATCCTTATTCACTGTCCAACTCTCCGATGCATAGCACGTAATTGCAAAGACTATAGCCTGGATCAGGTGCACCTTAGTCTCCAGCCTGATGTCATTGCTCTTCTGTACTCTTAAGAGGTCCCGCACATCTGATTTTCCCAATGCAGTTTGTTTCTTGATTTCCTGGCTGCTGCTACCAAGAATGTTGACTGTGGAACCAAGCAAACTAAAATTGTTAACTATCTCAATCTCTTCACCATCCATACTGATGCTGCCAATTGGCCCAGTGGTGAGAATCTTTGTTTTCTTGATATTGAGTTTCAATCCATATTGAAGACTGCAGTCCTTGACTTTCTGCAGCAAGTGCTTCAGGTCCTCCTCAGTTTCAGCAAGCAGCGTGTGTCATCTGCATAATGCAGGTTGTTGATGATTCTTCCACCAATCTTGATACCACATTCCTCCTCGTACAACCCAGCGTTTCGGACGATCTGTTCTGCATTCATATTGAAAAGGTATAGAGACAAACTACAACCTTGATGGACCCCTTTCTTGATTTTGAAACATCCAGTGTCTCCCTGCTCTGTTCTGACGACTGCCTCTTGGTCCAAGTATAGGTTTCGCATTAGCACAATCAAATGTTCTGGGATTCCCATTCTTTTCAGAGTCAGCCATAGCTTGTTGTGATCCACACAGTCAAAAGCTTTTGCATAGTCAATGAAGCACAGATAGACATTCTTCTGGTATTCTCTGCTTTCTGCCAAGATCCATCTAACATTAGCTATAATATCCCTAGTACCATGACCTCTTCTAAATCTAGCCTGCACATCTGGCAGTTCTCTGCTGACATATTGTTCCAAACGTTTTTGGATAATTTTCAGCAGAATCTTGCTTGCATGTGATATCAATGATATTGTTCGATAATTTCCACACTCTGTTGGGTCACCTTACTTTGGAATGGGAACAAATATCGATCTCTTCCAGTCAGTTGGCCAGCTGGCCTCCAGATTTCCTGGCACAACTTAGCACAACCAGGGCAGTGTCTGTTTGTTGAAATAAATCAATTGGTATGCTGTCAACTCCTGGAGCCTTTTTTTTTGCCAATTCCTTCATAGCAACTTGAACTTCCTCCTTCATCACCATAGGCTCTTGCTCATATGTTATTTCATGAAATTCTTCTGTGTCAGCCAATTCGTTCTGATACAGTGATTCTGTGTACTCCTTCCATCTTCTTTTGATACTTCCTGGCTCATTCAACATTCTACCCAAACTATCTTTAAGTATTGCCACCCATGGCTTGAATTTGTTTTTCAACTCCTTCGGCTTAAGAAACACTGAGCAGGGGAGCTCTGGTGGCCTAGTGGCAAGGAGCTGCAACTACAATCCCAGAGGCGCACGGTTCGAATCCACCAGATGCTCTGCGGGGGAAGGAGGTACCAGTCAGATCTGATTTGACGGTACACTTACACAAAAATAAAAAGATAAAATTTAAAAAAAAAAAGAAAGGCTGAGCAAGTCCAGCCCTTTTGATTTTCTGACTCCAGCTCTCTGCACATTTCTTTATAATATCTTGCTTTGTCGTCCCAAGCTGCCTTTTGAAATTTTCTGTTCAGCTCTTTGATTTCTTCCTTTAGCTTTGGCTTCTCGGTGCTCTTATGCAATACTCAGAGTCTTGGGCCCTGAATCTTGCTCTAACCTGAGCCAACCTCTCCATCTCTGACACTAAAGCGCATTGCTACAGTCACTTTGTCAATCTATCTCGTTGAGGTTCTTCCTCTCTTGTGCTTACCCTCCAATCCTTAAAGTAATTTTTAAGTTGGGTACATTTGGCCTCAAAACAATCATGAGAACCTCGTCTGGTGACTGGATTGCAGGGCAAATGCACACAATTCTAAAGCTGATTTTGAGTCAGCGTCTGCTTGCAGAACTGTTTTCCACTTGGCTTCTGACATGAATTAGCTTTGTCCACCCAAAGCATGTGTTTATAATGGCAGGAACCAGGTAATGGTCTCCCAGTATCTGGTGCAAATGGTTGTAAAATAATTAAGGGTGGGTTCCCCCACCCCACCCTGGGCTGTGGCCTCTAATTTTCTTTTCCTTTTTTGTGTTATTTTTACGTGTACTGTCAAATCAGATCTGACTAATACAGGAGGAGATTGCCCCCTCCTTCTCCAGCAGAGCATCTGGTGGATTTGAACCGCATACCTCTGGGATTGCAGTGCAGCATCTTCCCACTAGGCCACCAGAACTCCCTGGCCTCTAACCTTTTTACTTCACAGAGCTAGAAGGAGAGGACATTGGCCTAAGAGTAAACTTCAACATCATGAAATAATCACCAAGAGTGGAGTGTATCTGTTTGTATCCAAGCCCCCAGCCTGAGGAAACCCCTCAACCCCAGGAAGGCAAGGACAGAAAGGAATCGCTAAAGAATTCCAGGCTACAGATGCTGGGAGAAATAAGCCCCTTCCTCCAGAACCAACAGAGAAGGTGTTGTGTACCATCAAGTCAAACCGACCTGTAGCTGATCCATGGGTTCTCAGAGGCAGTTAATCACACTGGACAGAGCTCATCCTTCTCCTACAGAGCGGCTGGTGGCCTCGAACTGTGTGCCTTCGGGATTGCAATGCAGCTTCTTGCCACTAGGCCAGCAGAGCTCCACCCGCCTCTGAATTTGCACTTCTAACCCCTACTCTGTAATTCCTGTTGGTCCAAGTCATTTGCTCATGGGATCTCTGGTACAGCAGTTCCTGAGACACACTCACTTGTATTCCCATTACTGCATCTGTAGAGAACTCTCCCTCTCCCTCTCCCTCCCCCTCTCCCTCTCCCTCTC
>NW_006400624.1:16160-17760 GCF_000299155.1 Elephantulus edwardii | reverse complement strand
ACATTAACAAAGCAAATAACAAGAACCATATGATCCTAGCAATTGATGCAGAAAAGGCATTTGACAAACATCTTCCTGATTAAGGCACCTAACAAAATAGAAATAGAAGGTAATTTCCTCAACACAGTGAAAAGTTTATATACGCAAAAGCATTTTCCTTGCGAACAGGGACCAAACAGGGATTCCCACTGTCACACTTTTATTCAATATAGTATTGGAAATTCTTGCTGGGCAAATCAACAAGAAAAGACATCCAGACTGGAAAAGAGATGGTAAACTGTCACTATATGCAGATGATATGATACTGTACACAGAAAATAAAAAGATTCAACCAAAAAAGCTATTATAGCTAACAGACTAATTTAGTAGGGTGGCAGGATACAAGATCAATATCCAAAAGTTGTGGATATACAGTAACAAGGAAACTCAGAGAAGGAAACCAAGAAAACAATACCAATTACAATGTTGTTTTGTGTTCGGGTCACCTGTGACTCATAGCGACCTCATGTACAACCTTTATCATGACCAGTTTCATTGTCTCTGACAAACCTACCCCCATGAACCCAGATACTGAATCAATCCATCTCATGTAATGTCTTCCTCTCTTGTGCTGTCCCTCTACCCTTCTAAACCTGATATCCTTCTCCAAGGACTGATCCTTTCTGGCAACATGCCCTAAGTATGTGAGACAGAGATTCAAAGTCCTTGCCTCTGAGGAGCAACTTGGTTTCACACTCTCCAGAATGGACCTGTTTATTTCTCTTAGCAGTCCATGGTACCTTAAAGACTCTTCTCCAGCACCACAACTCAAAGGCATCTATTATTCTTCTATTATACTTAGTCATTGTCCAGATCTCTGATGCATAGAAAGTAATTGCAAAGATCTTTGGAATTAAATGGTCTGGATCAAGTGCACCTAAGTCTTCAGACTGACACTGTTGCTCTTCAGGACTCTGGAGAGGTCCCTGACAGTAGATTTTCCCAGTGCAATTCGTCTTTTGATTTCCTGACTGTTGGTACTAAGAGTGTTGATTGTATAGGCAAGCAAGCTGAAGCTGATAATAATCTCAATGTCACCATCATATATTATGATGCTGCCAATCAGCCTGTGGTGAGAATCTTTGTTTCTTAATGTTGAATTTCAGTCCATATTGAAGGCAGCAGTCCTTGAACTTCTGCAGCAAATGGCTCAGATCCTCCTCAGTTTCAGCAAGCAAGGTTGTTGATGCATCTTCCTCCTATTCTGTTGCCACATTCTTCCTCATAGCCAGCCACAAATTGAGATACTTGGGTATGAATCTAACTAGAGTCACAAAAGACCTGTACAAAGAAAACTACAGAACACTTCTGTGAGAAACAATAAAAGACCTAGATAAACGGAAAAACGTTCCCGTTTTATGCATGTTGTTGTTTGCCTTCAAGTTGCGCATGACTCATAGTGACCCTATAAACAAAAGGCCTAAAGCTCCTCTACAACTATCAACATTTATCCAAGTTCGTAGAGTTTCTAGCATAGGAAGAGTCAATACATCTGAATCAGGGTAGTTGTTGTAAGGAAAACAGTCTCTGGGAGATGGTAGGAAAACATCTTCACTTGGAT
>NW_006400624.1:12477-13642 GCF_000299155.1 Elephantulus edwardii | reverse complement strand
ACGTTATCCAGTTATTTTGTCATTATCAAATCATGCCCCTTTTTTTCTGGAAAGGAAAAAAATGGTTTGTTTTCATTTCTAGTTCATATCTTGTGTAGTAAAGAAAAAAAATTCTTTGTTCAATGTAATCTTCATTCAAAATGCAATTGCAATTTTAAGGTTGTTCATGTGTATGATAGTAAATAGTTGATTTTTGTGATTCAAGGCTCCTATGAGTTTGATTTGCTACTTATTTTTCCCAAAATAAATACTGTTTCCCAAAAAAAAAAAAGGAAGAGTCAATACAGTGAAAATGGCAATCCTACCAAAAGCAATCTACATGTTTAATGTAATTCCAATACAGATACCAAATTCATTTTTCAAGGAGATTTAAAGGGAAATTATCAAGTTTATTTGGAAAGGAAAGAGACCCTGAGCAAGCAAAGCACTTCTGAAAAATGAGAATGAAGTTCCCACTTCATTCTCAAAACTTTCTACACAGCGGCAGGAATTAAACAGCATGATACAGTACAATAACAAGCACGTAGACCAATGGAACAGAATCAAGAACCCTAACTGGACCTATCTATGGTCATCTGATAGTTAACAAGAAAACAAAATCGATCAAATGGGGAAATGACAAGTTTGATAAATGGTGCTGGAAAAACTGAACTGCTACCTGCAGAAAGCTGAAATAAGATCCACATCTCACACCATAAACAAAAATCAATTAAAAGTGGATCAGAGACCTCGGAGTAAAGCCCAAAATCATAAAGTTCATCAGAGACTAAATGGGACCAAGCTTAGGAAGCCTTGTCTATGGTATAAACGGCTGACAATTATAGCCAGAAATGCACAACCAGGAGCAGATAATATTGATGAATAAGACCTTCTAAAGATTAAATCCCCATGCACATAAAAAACTTTTCCCATCAGGGTGAAAAGAAAATCTACTGATTGGGGTGGGGGGAACCAAAATGCACAAAAACATTTGGCAATACTATCTCAGACAAAGGTCTCATAACAAAAGTTTATAAAATACTGCTGGGCCTCCAGAAGAAAAATACTGATCACACAATCACAAAATGGGCAAAATATATGAAACGATTTTTCACAGAGGAAGACATTCGAATGGCCAATAGACACATGAAAAAATGTTCAAAATCACCAGCAATCACAGATTCAA
>NW_006400624.1:4893-11285 GCF_000299155.1 Elephantulus edwardii | reverse complement strand
TGGGATTCCTCATTCTCCTCAAGGTAAGGAGATTAAAATTGAGACACAAACTGACATATGTACACCAAGGTTCACAGCAGTGTTATTCACCATTGCAAGAATATAGAAACAGCCTAAATGTCCAACCGCAGCTGAAGGGATTGAGAAATTGTGGTATATTCACACAATGGAATACTATGTAGCACTCAGGAGCAAGGATTTTGAAAGTTATAACATAACTTGGGAAAGACTAGAGAGTATTATGCTGAGTTCACTAACTCAGTCTTATAAGGAAAACTACTGCATAAAACAATTATTGTAGAAATAAATAGGTAATATGTAAAATGTGTATGAGGCTCCAAGGGAAGAAGGGGTGAGAGCAGAAGGATGAGGATGGGTAGGGACGAAATCACAGGGATGTACAATTTGGTGGGTGGAGGAAGTAGATGAAGAAAATGGGAAAGATCTACTGAGGACCTAAAAAGGCAGGATGATGGTGGGCATGGTCCAATGATGGTTAATTTTATAAAGCATAATGAATGGGAATGATAGTTTGAAACACGATGTGAATGAAGAAGAGTGTAAAACAAATTGTATATGAATTCTGTAAGCAAGTCAATATAAAAATAACTTTTTTAAAAAAATACAGGATGCTATATTTAAACAATTTTTAAAGAAAAGAGTACATACCATAGTGTTTCATTCATATGAGGTTTTTCAAAAAGTTAAACTTGACTATGATGCTAGAAATCAAAATAAGTGTTTTATTGGTAGAGGAAGCAACTGGAAAGTGGTAAAGAGGGTACTTTCTAGAGCAGTGGAAATGTTCTCTATAGTTATTGGGATCACTATTACATACATGTATACATTTATGAAAATTCACCAACCTAATACTTTATTGTATGCATTTCACTTCATGTAAATTAAGCCTAACAAAATAATAGTATCATAAAAGTCTTTAAAATGTAAACCAAAAATAATTCGTTGAGATACTTAGAGAAATCACATTTTCACCTAATCATTTTCAAGATATAATATGGCAAGACTTCCCAGATGAGAAATAAATAGAATTGTAGTCATAAGAAAAGTATTTAAAGGGCAAGGGAGACAGGAAGGAAGAAAGGGAGAAAGAAGAGGTGGGGGAAGAGAAATGTTAAAGCCATCTGAATCTCAAGTGAGATAAAAAAAAGAGAAATAAGATGAAAGTGACCAAAAATCACAGGCTTTGAGTCTTTGATGAAATAATTTTCCTGAAAAAAGAGCGGCTACCGGCAACTTCTTAAACACTATTATTGATTAAAGATGTTTGCAGACATCTAATCAGCCTTGCATGAGGTCAGCAAACAGGAAAGGCATCCTGTATATTTAGTGCTCTATTCATTACCCATCTGTTATTTTGTCACACTGCAGTCTCTTGTATGGCTGTGATGTTGGAAGTGATGCCACTAGGATTTCTAATCAACGAGGACAACTGTGGTGGACAGGTTTCAACAGAGTTTCTAGACTAGGACAGATTTGGAAGAAAAGCTTTGTGATCTACTCTTGGGAAAAGTAACCAATGAAAAAAGCAATAGATCACACAGAACATTCAAGGTGGACACAACATGAGGAAAGCTCAGCTGGTAGAGGAGGACATCATGTTTATTGAAACAGAGGGCCAGCAAGGGCAGAGGAGACCTTGTTGAGATGGGTGGGACAAGCAGACCTGGCAGGCACAAGACCATCTGGTCTAACTCGCATTTTAATCATAGAGAAACATGGAGCCAAAGTCATGGGGCATAATCCCTAATGTGTCTTCAGGTTTGCAAAACATTTTACAGTTTCAAAATTACTTCCATGATGACTTACCCAGTCTTTAAAGTAGCCCTGTGAGGCAGAAGGAAATAGGTTATTTCACTTATTTGTTTTTCTGGTAGATTATAGATCTAAAGCCTGCCGTTGACCATTTTCAAACACTAGCTAATCATGTGAAAAGTGAAAGCTCTCCCCATTTCCCACTCCTGTTTCATTTCTCAGAAGTAATCACTGATAAAAATGTGTAGTTTGCATGATTTTTTAATCAAGCAGGTGCACACATAAACACCTATACATGTTGTTTCTTTTTTAAGAATATGATCTCAAAAAACTCCACCAAAATGATCATAACCTATATATCATACTGTAACTTTCAATCAACATTATTCTGTGAAAGCCTGTAAAAGTAGCACTGTTGTTGTTGTTGTGATGTGCCATCGAATCACCTGCGACTCATATCGACCCTATGTACAACAGCCCTAAACCCTGCTCTATCCATTACCAATCTTACTGTCTCCAACACACCTATCCTCATTACCCATGACTGAATCAATTCATCTCATCAAGGGTCTTCCTTTCCTGCACTGTCCCTCCACCCTCTCAAGCCTGATGGCCCTCTCCAAGGACTGGTCCCTCCTTGAAACATGTCCAAAGTATGCCAGACTGAAGCTTCAGGATCCTTGCATCCAAGGAGCAGCCTGGCTTCACCCTCCTCCAGGATGAACTTGTTTGTTCTCCTAGCTGTCCATGGTATATTCAATACTCTTCTCCAGCACCACAGCTCAAAGGCATCAATTCCCCTTCTATCATCCCTAGTCATTATCCAGCTTTCCTATGTATAGCAAGTAATTACAAAGGCCATGGCCTGTATCAGGCACACCTTAGTCTCCAGACTGACATCGTTGCTCTTCAGTACTTTGGAGAGGTCTCTGACAGCAGATTTTCCTAATGCAATTCGTCTTTTCATTTCCTGGCTGCTGGTACCAAGAATGTTGATTGTAGAGCCAAGCAAACTGAAGCTGTCAACAATCTCAATTTCTTCACCACATATCATGATGCTATTAATCGGCCCAATGGTGAGAATCTTGTTTTCTTGTTGTTGAACTTCAATCCATATTGAAGGCTGCAGTCCTTGACCTTCTGCAGCAAGCAGGGTTGTATTATCTGCATAATGCAAATTGTTGATGAGTCTACCTCAAATTCTGATGCCACACCTCCTCACAGATCCCAGCCTTCCAGGATAATCTGTTCTGCATACAGATGGAAAAGATATGGAGATAGGACACATCCTTGACATCCACCCTTCCCAATTTTGAACCATGCAGTGTTTCCTTACTCTGTTTTGACGACTGCCTTCTGGTCCAAGTATAGGTTTCAAATAAGCACAATCAAGTGTTCTGAGATTCCCGTTCTTCTCAGAGTCAGCCACAATTTGTTGTGATCCACACAGTCAAACGCCTTTGCATAGTCAATGAAACACAGATAGACATTCCTCTGGTATTCTCTGCTTTCAGCCAGGATCTATCCGACATTAGCTATACAAAAACTCTACTCTCTCATGAGACCTCTGGAATATGGTTGATTTTATATAGCAATTGGGGAGTAGTAGAGCCATACACATAATTCTAGTTGTTTTTTCGGGTGCCATTGAATTGACTTTTTACTCATAGTAGGACCCCATTTGACAGATTAGAAAGACTGGAGAGGGTTTTCTGGGCTGCTCTTTTTAAAGAAGCAAATAATCTGATTTTTCTCCCATGGAGCTACCAGGTGGACTCAAATTATTAATCTGTCTATCAATTAGCAGCTGAGTGTTTAACCATTGTTCCACTAGAGTTCCTAACTAAAGAGATAGAATTCTTTTTATTATTTTTTGAAGAGAAAAATATTTATTCAATATTTTGGAATTTAATAACATCTCTAGAGACTTAACATTATTAAACTTTCAAGTACATGAATGGTATGAAGATAATTATCAACAATTATCAAGAAACATAACATGTCATATAAACTGTTGGATAATAAAATAACCAAATGCACAGTGTCTATGTTAATAGAAGCTAAATATTTTCTCTTTTAACATTTTAACCTGGCAATTCATGAGGGTTAAATTAGAAAGAAGCCAGATGTCAACGACTACCTAAGATCTGCTCTGTGACTGCACGCAACACAGGCTTTTCTCCCTCTGGGAGTTTCCACTGTTGTTGTTAGGTGCCACTGGGTCAAGTATCAAGTATCAGTCATGGAGAGCCCAGCAGCAACAGATCTGAACCCTACTCTATCCTGTGCCATGCTTATCATCTCTGACACACTTGAGCCCATTGCTATAGTCGCTTTGTCAGTCTATCTGATTGAGGGTCTTCCTCTCTTTCGCCAGCTCTCCACCTTTCCGAGTGTTATGTCTCCTTCGAAGGAATATCCTCTTCTAGCAACCGTGTGTGAGATGAAGCTTTGTCATCTTTGCCTCCAAGGAGCATTCTGGCTGCACTTTCTCCAAGATGTATCTATTTGTTCTTTTTGCAGTCCATAGAATATTCAATACTTTTCTCCAATACCACACCTCAAAGATGTCAATTCTTTTTCTGCCATCCTTATTTATTGTTTAGCCTTAGGATGTAAAGTAAGGGGAAAAAAGTAAAAAAAAAAAGATGTAAAGTAATTGATTGAAAATACCATGACCTGAATCAGGACTCCTTAGTCTTCAAACTCATTTCATTGCTCTTCAATAATTTGGAGAAGTCCCTGACTGCAGACTTTCCTAGTGCAGTATATGTCCTGATATCTTGACTGCTTGTGCCAAGGGTGTTGATGGTGAATAAAGTAAGATGAAGTTGTTAACAGTTTCACTTTTTTCTCCATCTATTATGATATAGACTATCAATCCAGTGGAGAGAACTTTTGTTTTCTCGACATTGAGATATAATTTATATTGAAGGTTGTAGTCTTTGATCTGCAGCAAGTACTTCAAATACTCCTCACTTTCAGCAACAAGGTTATGTCATCAACATAGGTTATAGATGACCTTCCTCTGATCGTGATGCTGCATGTTTCTTTATAGAGTCTAGTTTTACTAATTATTTGTTCAGCATAAAGACTGAATAGATCTGGAGATAGCATACAGTATTGACACACCTTCATTAACTTAAAATCATGTTGTGTTCTCCTACTCTGTTTGCACAGTAGTCTCTTTGTCTAGATAGAAGTTTTCAGGAAAGTGTTCTGGGATTCCCATTCTTCTCAATGTTAGTTATAATTTGTTATGATCCACACATCAAATGCCTTTGCTGAGTCAATGTAGCACAAATAGATATTCAACTAGTGTTCTTTGGTTTCAACCAGGAACCATCTGACCTCAGTAATAATATTCCTGGTGCCGTAGACACTTCTAGATACATCTTGAACTTCTAGAAATTATCTATATTCTGTTATAGTTGTTTTTGGATTATTTTCAGCAATATTTTGCTTGGGTGTGGTATTGATGATATTCTGTTGGATCATGTTTCATTGGAATGTGAACAAATATGGGTATCTTCTGGCCAGTTGACCAGGGAGCTTTCCTCTAAATTTCCTGGTATTGACTGGTGAGTACTTCCAGGGCTCCATTTGTTAGTTAAAACATACTAATAGTTCATAATTGATTCCTGAGGCCTTAGTTTGTACCAATGCCTTCATTGCAGCTTGATTTTTTTTCCCTTCATTACCGTTGGCTCTTGATCATATGGTACTTCCTGAAATATTTCAGTGACCACCCAATTCTTTTTGGTTCCATGATTCTGTGTATTCCCTTTGTCTCCTTTTGATGTTTTCTGGATCTTTCAAGATTTTGCCTATAGCATCTTTCAGTATTGCAACTTAAGGCTTGAATTTATTTTTTGGTTCTTTCAGTTTGAGAAATGCTGAGTGTGTTCTTCCCTTCTAATTCTCCAACTCCAGCTTTCTGCACATTCCATTATAATAGTTTGGCTTCTTAAGCTGTCCTTTGAAATCTTTTGTTCAGTTTTTTATTTCAGCATCTCTTCCCTTTGTTTTGGCTTCTCAATGCTCTAGTGCAATTTTCACAGTCTCTTTTGTAAGGTTACCGAGGAAGGACAAAACCCAGTGCAGGCCAAGAAAGATAGTTTATTGAAGAGAAACTGCCAGGCTGGCTCTCAAGCAGAAGACCAGCCCCCACTAGAAGTTGTTGTTGTTGTTATGTGCCGTTGAGTCACTTGCGACTCATAGCAAACCTACGTACAACAGACCTAAACCCTGCTCTGTCCTGTGCCAATAGTGCCGTCTCTGACACACCCGCCTCAATTACCCAAGTCACTGAAACAATCCACCTCATAGAGGGTCTTCCTCTCCTTTGCTGTCCCTGTATCATCCCAAGCATGACGTTCCCCTCCAAGGACTGGTCCCTCCTTGCAACATGTCCAAAATATGTCAGACAAAGCTTCAGAATCCTTGCCTCCAAGGAACAGCCTGGTTTAACCCTCTCCAGGACAAACCTGTTCATTTTCTTAGCAATCCATGGTACACTCAACACTCTTCTCCAGCACCACAGCTCAAAGGCTTCGATTCTTCTATCCTCTCTAGTCATTGTCCAACTCACAAATGCATAAAAAGTGATTGCAAAGACC
>NW_006400624.1:2359-3618 GCF_000299155.1 Elephantulus edwardii | reverse complement strand
TAAAGATCATATATTTTCTGGACTTATTTTCATTTTCTTCAGCCTCAGTCTGAACTTGCACATGAGTAGTTGATGGTCTGTTCCACAGTCAGCACCTGGCTGGCTTTAACTGCTGATACAGAGCTTCTCTAACTGTACCAAAAATAATTGGCTGACAGAGAAGAATTTCATAAAACACATGTGATCAAGAGGCAATGGTGATGAAGAAGGAAGTTCAAGCTTCTCTGAAGGAATTGAAAAAAAAAAAAAAAGAACCCCGGAATTGTTGGAATACCTGTTTACATATTTCCACAAAAAGATGTAGCCCTGGATGTGTTTACCAGGTTGTTCTAAGAAATCTGAAGTATGATTACATGGCCCACTTTCTAAAAAAGATCCATATTTATTTCCATTCCAAAGAAGGTGACCTGACTGAGTGTGGACATTATCAAACAATATCATCACATGCAAGCAAAATCCTGCTGAAGATTATCCAAAACAAATGCAGCGGTACATTGACGGAAAACTACTAGAAATACAAGCTGATTTTAGAAGGCTCTTGACTGAAAGCAAAGAGTATCAGAGGAGTATCTACTTGTGTTTCATTGACTATGCAAAGGCATTTGACTGTATGGATCACAAAAAATTGAGAAGAATGGGAACCCTACAACACCTGATTGTGTTTATGCGAAACTTACACTTGCACCAGGAAACAGTCCTCAGTACAGAGCAAAGAAACACTGCATGGTTAAAAATCAGGGAAGGAGGGCATCAGGAATGTGTCCTGTCTCCATACTTTTTTAATCCATATATGGAACAAATAATTTTGGAGTCTAGACTTTATGAGGAAAAATATGACATCAAGATTGGAGGAAGACTTATCAGCAATCTGTGTTATGCAACTGACACAACCTTGCTTGCTGAAACTGAGGAAGATCTGAAGCATTTCCTACAGAAGGTCAAGGACTGTAGTCTTCAGTATGAATTGAACGTTCGTAAGAGACAAACTGGGATCAAGCTTAGAAGTATTAGGCCAGGGTATAGAGACTGCCAAATACAACCAGAAATGTACAAACTGAAGGGGATAAAATTGATGCATGGGACCTTCTAAAGATTAAATCCTTGTGTGCATCAGAAACCTTTTCCAACCGGGTGAAAAGAAAACCTGCAGACTGGGAACAAATATTTGGTAACACTATATCAGACAAGAGCCTTATAACAAGTTTATAGAATACTCCTGGGCCTCCACAAGAAAAAGACTGATAACCCAATTACAAAAT
>NW_006400624.1:0-1719 GCF_000299155.1 Elephantulus edwardii | reverse complement strand
ATAAGGATCCAAGAGGGGTGAAAGATATTGAAAACAGAGGGATGAGGATGTGCAGGAAGAGGAGGGATTAATCATGGAGTTGTACAATTTCATAGGGCGGTGAGGGAAATTGAAGGAATTTGTTCTTGAAAACAATGTATTTAAATTTTGTAAATAAACTAGTTAAAAAAAAAGAAAACAAAAATGCTCACTACTGGGCCAGTTGACAGACAGCACCATGGCAGATGGAGAAAAGATTGAGGTTGTTAACAATTTCTGCTTGCTTGGTTCCACAATCAACACTCTTGGCACTAGTCGTCAAGAAATGAAAAGATGAATTGCGTTAGAGAAATCTGCTGTCAGACACTTCTCCAAAGTGATGAAGAGCAACGTCATTCTAGAGACTAAGCTGCTCCTGATTCAGGCTACGGCCTTTGCGATAACTTGCTTTGCATCAGAGAACTGGGCAATGACTAAAGATGAAAGGGGAAATAATTGATGCCTTTGAGTTGTGGTACTGGAGAAGAATATTGAACATACCATGCACTGCCTAGAGAACAAACAGGTCTGTCTTGCAAAGGGTGAAACCAAGCTGCTTGTTTGAGACAGAGATTTTGAAACTTCATCTCACATACTTTGGGCATGTGGCCAGGAGGGACTAGTCCTTGGAGAAGAACATCATGCTTGCAAGAGTGGAGGGACAGCGCAGGAGAGGGAAGACCCTGAATGAGATGGATTGACACAGTAGCTGAGGTAATGGTAGTCCGAGATAGTGAGACTGGCTCAAGAGAGGGCAAAATTCAGAGCTCTTGTCATTATGAAGATTTTTAAATGTGGTCAGAAGAGGTAACCAGGCATCATCTAGCTCTGGCCCCAAAATACTGTAGGTTGAGATCCATATAGTTCCTAAGACCTTTGGGTTAATTGTTTTTATTAGCTTTGAATTTTCTTGAAATTTAAGAATTGTCTTGAAATCCTCCTTGGATGGCCTTAAATAGCCTCTTTTCGATGTTATCTAATTACCACAGTAGAATGTAAACACTGTTTTTGTGGACTATGTCAATTGACCTTTATGTCCCCTAAAACTATGATCTTAAGACCAGGACTTATGATCATGATCTAACTATGATCTAAGATCAGGACTAGCAACTCATTCCTTCAGTGTGTTTTGCTATGATTAAGAAGCTTACATAACCTTACATAGCCTCTGTTGGCTCTGGTATATGCTGGGATATATTTATGGCATATATATGAATGGAGAAATATCACCTGTTAAACCTATGTGTGGTCATGGGTGTAGTTCTTTTCACCTGCCTATATCTGCTCATCTTGCCTGTCTGCCTGATTAACAGCTGTTTGTATTTCTTGTGTATCTCTCTGTATGTTGTCTTTCTTTAGTGACATTATGCTGATCATCCACTCATTGTACATTGCCCTGCCCTTTGCCAAGTTCTTTATGTACATCGCAACTCTTCACTACCCTTTCACTATATTCTCCCCCTTTTCAGCTCTTTTCTATTCTCCTCAATTAAATTTCATGTTCATAGATTGTTGTTGTTATGTGCCATTGAGTCACTTGTGACTCATAGCGACCCTATGTACAACAGCCCTAAACCCTGCTCTATCCTGTGCTAACCCTATTGTCGTCTCTGACACATCTACCTCCATTACCCCAGTCACTGAATCAACCCATCTCATTAAGTGTTTTCCTCTCTGGTACTGTCTCTCCACCCTTCCAAA
>NW_006400623.1:0-17723 GCF_000299155.1 Elephantulus edwardii | reverse complement strand
GGGATAAATAATGTATACTGCACTGAAACAGATGAGGGACAGAACTGTTTAAAATGAACATACGATTGGGTATTCTTGTCATTACAGAAGTCCAGGGTGAAGACTGCATAGTGGAGTGGACTTAAGGGAGAGACTGAATACCAATGAAAGAGTTTTTCTTTTCAAGGAGAAGAATGAATTGGAGGGGTGGGGGTGGGTAGGGAAAAAAGTGCAACAATGAATGACTGGAAACCCTAAGTCTTTGTAAACTTTCATTAAAATGAATTTTAAAAATTTTTTTTAAAAAAGCAACGTACATGGAAACAAGTCGCACCTGTCGCCCCACTTCCACGTGGCTACGGCATCACTGGCAGGTGACGCGCAGGGTTGACCTTCCACAGGGGCTTACGGAGTCAACGCAGCGGCCAAGTCTCCTCCGCGTCACGGGCCTAGCCTCGGCTTCCATCCTAAAAGAGAATAAATACCCAGATGACGTGCACGCAGCAGAATCAACACAGACAAGCTCAAGAATGCAGCACAACCGTGAGTCACCAGAAAGTTCAGGGCAGGCCAGGGGATCCCGGGGACCTCCTCTAGCTGTGGTGAACACTTTGGAGCTCCAGCCACACTGTGCAAAGGAGTCCTGGTGGTGTAGCAGGGGCATGCTGAGCTGCTAACTGGAAGGTCTGCAGTTCAAAGCCACCAGCCACCCCCCAAGGGGGAAAGGCAATCTGTTTGCTTAAAGGTTCACAGGTCCCCAAATCTAAGGGAGGTCACCACCGACTGAGAGCAGTGGGCGAGCATTCTGCTTTTGCTACAGAACTCTGCCCACCTGCCCAGTCCCTCCTGCTCCCCAAGCACTGGCCACCCCTTTCCCTCCACCTAGAGACACCACCTTTCATACTTTCTCACCATCCTGTCAATCACACAGGCTCAGGTGACTCTGGCATCCTCGAGAGCCTTGCACCGTCAGAGCGGCCCACTCATCCTCTCTACCTGAGTGGTCCCTCCCCATTTGCATGGACTCACTGTCCCCCTAAGGTCATATCTAAGCTTCCTAGCTGCTGTTTTCAGTCTGATGGGACATAGAGCATTCTCAAGGCGGACACTGCTTCAGTAGTTAAGGCGCTGTTTACTTTGTAAGTAAACCTCAGAGAATTCTTTTGGTTTAAGTTTTAAAAATGATCTCAGGGTGACAGTTTCAGGGGTTCATCCACCCACCCTGGCTTCAGGAAGTCTGGAGTCTATGAGAAATTTTAATTCTGTCCTGCATTTTCCTCCTTATAACACAGATTATTCTACAGACTTTCACATCAAAGCATCCAGGAATGGTGGCCGGGCAGCGTCCAGGAACGGTGGCCGGGCAGCGTCCAGTTCTCCCTCGAGGCAAAGGAGGCAGCTGTTCTGGGAGGCGATTAGTCACATCCTCCATCTTCTCCTCCTGTCCCTGGTGCTCCTTCTGTGACTCCAGGTGAAGAGAGAGCATGTGGGCTGCAAGGCCCTGCTGGCTCCCCAGGTCCTCAGTACAACAGACGAGAGCCAGTCCACCACGAGGGCGTTTCCCTGGAACGTGGCTGCATCCAACGGTTAGGGATGTTCTGGCAAAGCTTGCTGGGCTTTGCACTCTCTGGATCCTACATCCAAGTCTCACGGGACCTCTCATCCCGGGGACCTGAGTCAGCAGCCTGTCATCCTGTCTGTCAGCCACCAACTGATCCCGTGTGTTCAGCACCCACTGCAGCTCTGAGTCAGGCCCTCCAGCCTGTGGTCTGAGCGACTGCTGTGGGAACTCCAGCCTCCTTCTCTCTCTCCTTCATGTGTGTGTGTGTGTGAATCTCTCTGCTTCATGTATGTGTATGGATGTGTGTATGCATATATGTATATGCATGTATATATGTAGGTCCCTGCACACACACATATATATGGGAGCTCTGGCAGCCTAGAGGGTCAAAGAGTTGCACTGTCAACCCAAAGGCAGGCAGTTCAAATCCACCAGCGCTCCATGGGAGAAAGACAGGCCGTCTCCTCCTTGGATTTACAGCCTCTGAAAACCTGCTAGAGCATCAGTTATGAGTCAGCTCCATCTCAGCAGCACACAACAAGATACAAGTGCACGCGCACGCACCCCCCCCACACACACACACACAGAGCTCTGGAGGCACAGCTGGTGAAGAGCTGGGCTAGTAACCCAAGGGCTGTTCTTCTCTAGAGGTTCAAATCCACCCACTGGAGAGAAAGATGGGAAGTCTCCTGTGTGATTTACGGCTTCAGAAAGCTTAAGCCAGGTCAGCGATGAGTCAGCCCTGACGTGACGACAACGAGGCTGAGTTTCACATAACACATACACATACGTATAATATGCGGTTTCAAACCGGCCGTGACTCCCAGAGACCCCACGAGCAACGGACTGGACCTTCGCCCTCTCCTGCCCGAGCCTCCAATCTCGCCCCCACTCAAGCTCATTGCTTCACTTCTGCAGTCACTACACAAACGTTGTTGTTAGGTGCCAAGGAGTCAACTGGACTCACAGCGACCCTGTGAACAGGTCTGCAGCCTCTGCCATACACACGATGTCTCACACACTCGAGCCTATGGTTAGTCACTGGGTCAAGCCACCCTGTGGAGGGTCCTCCTCTCCTACACTGACCCTCCCCCTTTCCAAACCTGACGTCCTTTTCCAAGGACCAGCCCCTCCTGACGGCATACGCGAAACTTGTAAGACGACCTTTCCCCATCCTTCCTTGTAAAGAATGCCTTCAGCTGCCCCTTCTCCAAGACCTAGCTGCTTGTTCTTTTGGCAGGCCATGGGGTATTCAGTACTCTTTCCCAACACCACAACTCAGAGGCATTGATTCTTCTTCTGTCACTCTGAGTCACTGTCCAACTTTTAGATGCATAACAAGCAATTTAGAGACCATGGCTTGGATCAGGTACACCTTAGTCTTTAACCTGACATCATTGCTCTTTAAAAAAAAAAATTTCCCCTGTGTGTACAATGTCAAATCAGATCTGACTGGTACAGGAGGAGATTGCCCCTCCTTCTCCAGTAGAGCATCTGGTGAATTTGAACCATGTGCCTCTGGGATTGCAGTGCAGCTTCTTGCCACTAGGCCACCAGAGCTCCCTGACATCATTGATCTTTATTACTACAGAAAAATCCCAATAGCAGATTTTCCCAGTGTGACTCCTCTCTTGTTTAACTGCTGTAACCATGAGTGTTCACTGTAGATCTAAGCAAAATAAGATTGTTGACAACTTCAATGTCTTCTTCATCTATCATGGTGCTGTCTATTTTCCTAGCGGTGAGGATTTTTGTTTTCTTGATGTTCAGATGTGATCTGTATTGCAGGCTGCAGCCCTTGACCTTTGGTGAGTGCTTCAAGTCCGTCTCGTTCTCAGCAAGCACAGTAGTGTCGCCTGCATAACACAGGCTGCTGAGTCTGCCTCCGATTCTGATGCCATGTTCTTCCTCCCCAAGTCCAGCTTCTTGAATGATCTGCTCAGCATGTAGGTTGGACAGGTCTGGAGAAAGCATGCATCCCTGACACATTCCTTTCTTGATTTTTAAGCCATGCAGTGTTCCCACTCTCTGTTTAGAAAATAGCTTCTTGGTCTAGGGATAAGTTTGGCAGAAACACAATTACATGTTCTAGGATCCCCTTCTTCTCAATGTTAGCCATAGTTTGTTATGATCCACATAGTCAGATACCTTCGCATAGTCAATGAAAAAAAACAAACATCCTTACTGTGGTTTCTGCTTTTTGGCACGATCCCTCAGACACTGGCAATGGCATCCCCAGTGCCACAGCTTCTTCAAATCCTGCTTGAGTTTCCGGCATTTCTCCGTCAACATGCAGCTCCACTCACTTCTGAATAATCTTCAGCAATATTATGCTTGCATGTGGTATTAGTGATACTGTTTGATAATTTCCACATTCCATTGGATACTCTTTTTTTGAAATGGGAATAAACTGACATCTAGAACAAAATCATGCTGTGGGGCCCGTAGTGAATTAGCACCTCTCTGTCAGGCCCCGAGGCTGTCAATCTCTGTAGAAAGAGATCACTCATTTTTCTCACAAGGAACACTTAGTGAGATTGAACCACTGATCTTATGGTTAAGCATAAATTGCAATGCACTGTGCAATCAGAGCCCCTTATGTGTGTGTGTATGTCTGTGCACGTAGGTGTCTGCAGAGGTAAAGAACTTTGAGCTGTGGAGAAGAGTATAAATATCCCATGGACTGTGAAACAGATATGTCTCAGAGAAGGTGCAGCCAGAGTGCTCCTTGGAGGCAAAGATGATGAAGTTTTATCTTAGATACTTTGAGCACGTTGTTAGGAGAGGCTGTTCCTTAGAAAGGGACATCATGCTTGGTCAGCGAAATAGAGGAAAATAGATCCATAGATCCTCAGTAAAACAGATTGACATGGTCGCTGCAGCAATGGGCTTGAGTGTGTCAGAGATTGAGAGGATGGTACAGATGGGACAGGGTTTATATCTGTTGTTCATAGGGTCGCTATGGGTCGATAGCCCCTAACAACATATACATATGCGTGTACATGTACATATACACACATGTACAGAAAAATCTATCTACATAGCTAGGAAGACACAGCCACACACAAATGGCACAGATACAGACCTGTGCTTCCCTGGTTTCACCTCTCTGGAGAACCCAGCTCAGGATGGCAGCCAGGGCCACGCTCTGTCCACACCCGAGCTTTGGGTTCTCTTTCAGGCTGACACATCTGACCCATGAACACTGGTATGTTCTCTGGGCACCTCGGCAGCCGCTTATAAACGTAACGACAACAGGGAGGTGGCAGCTGGCTATCACAGGGCTGCTGGGCCATGTGGGCGACGCGGGGCTGGGCCTGGCACAGCAGACACTCAAGAGCTCACTGGACTTGAAACACGTACCTCGGCAGGGAGAGTTTTGCCCCAAAGCCCCCAACGCACCCGCACACATGCCGCACTCTCAAGCCCGTCTCACGGCGAGCACAGCCCAACCTCGTGGACGGGTGCCATCGAGTATGACTCATGGCAACCCTATGAACGACAGGACTAACTGACGATGTATTGATTTCATCACTGACAACTCAAGTTAACACATGGTGGTCGCTGATACGGACACCACCATCTGTAGGGGGAGGGGCGCTCCCATAATGCCATGGGCAGGAGCCCCCCATCCTACAGAGGAGGAGAGCGGGGCTCAGTCAGTGACAGCAGAGGGGACTGTGGCCTGTGGACCATGTGCATGGCCTGTGTACCCCACACTGAGTGATGCTGCTAGTACAGTGTCTCCCCCCCATCAAAGGTGTGGGAGGGTGACTGATCTCTATACCCCAGCATCCAGCCAGGGCCAGGAACAAACCCACACAGACACACCACTGTTCAGACCACTCCCTCAGGGCGATGCCACAGGGCAGAAGGACTGTCCCCCAGGGTCTCAAAGGCTGTCACCTCTAAGAAAGCAGACTGCTTCGGGCTTTCCCCACGGGGCAGCTGGTGGGTGCAAACTGCTGACCTTTGGGTTAGCAGCTTAGTGCTTAAGTAATGCACCACCAGGGCTCTTTCATACACTGCAAAGGGGCTCGGAAATCATCTGTAAACAAATGTACTGTGGTAAATCACACAGAAAGACTGTCCCTACTCTACGGTGGAGAAAAACCTCGTCTTTGTTATTAAAGACTGTTCCCCACAAGGTCAGCAGTTTAAAACCACCAGCTGCTCTGTGGGCAAGATGGGGCTGCCTGTTTCCAGGGGGCAGTTCCACCCTGCCCACTAGGGTCACTGAGACAGAGGCAAACCACACAGCAGCAGGTACTTATTCTGATTGTTTGGGAGGGTTTTTTTTTTCCTTAGGAAAGAAAATGGCTGGTAAAATACAGAAGAAAAAAAAAATGAGGTTAAGGTTACCTACTGCCCAATGACTGTGACCAGTGACGTCCCCAGTGGTTCATGTCAACACGCATCTCAGGTGAGAGCCGCGGAGCCGCCCACCTCGATGACTGAGCATCATGGAAACCTCCTCAGGAAAGGACCCTGTGACGTGGTCATGACACGGTGAGCTGGCCCGAGAGCTCACAGGTGGTGGTTTCAGAACAGCCTGAGGCCCCCCCTCCTGGACAAGAGGGTCAAGGAGAAGGAAAAACCCAAGTGCACGCTGTCCCCGTGTGGGCCTGCGTGGAGCTGCATGCCAGGGAGTGCCCCAGCGGCTGGAGCAGCCAGCCAGGGACCACTGGAGGCCACGAACCCCCAACTTTTCAGTAGCTAGCACATTCGGGAGCCTGAGAAGGAGTTTCTACGTGGGCAGTCCTAGGCATCCTGGCCCTCAGCAGTGTTGCCCACCTGCTCACTGCCACCCTGTGCCAGGCCTATAACAGGAGATGACAAGAGAAGTAACATCTCCACAGAGAGCAAAGAGCAAACGGCAGAGACATCGGGGAAGGGTCACTTCACTGACGGTCAGACCAAGGGAGTAGGACACTGTGGAAGGGAACACCTTCAGAGATAGACCAAGTGAAGGGACACCTTCCGAGATGGTCAGACCAAGGGAGGGGACACTGTGGAAAGTGACATTTTCATAGACAATCAAACAAGGGAGGGAACACCACGGAAGATGACAATGACAACATCTCCACAGATAGCTGTAGAACAAGGGAGGGAGATGTCATAGAAGGGGACACCTTCAGAGACAGTCAGACCAAGGGAGGGGACAACATGGAAGGGGACAACATCTCCACAGAGGGCTACAGACCAAGGGAGGGGGACAACATGGAAGGGGACACCTTCACAGACGGTCAGACTAAGGGAGGGGGCATTGAGGAAGGTAACATCATCTCCAATGACAGTGCAGACCAAAGGGGGACGCACATCCTGCCAGCTGCCGCCTCACAGCACTTCCAAGGCACGACAAGTGTCAACCTTGGCCCAGAGGAAGAAGTAACCATTCATTCAATCTAGCAGCACATCCACAAAGTTCCAAAGCCACTCACATCTCCCTAAGTTTCCCAGCTGCCCCCTGCCAGCAGCCCCCACTCTGCTGGATGACTTCTTCATCCCCAAGTGTCTCCCTGTTAACACAGCAGTAACGTCAATGCTTGTTTGGCAAGAATTCTAATATTCTGTATCCAACAGGAGCTGTTAATACAATGTATCCAAAGTAGTGTTGACCTATGGTAACCAAAAGGAACACAGACAAAAGGAACATTGTTTCCAATTTTTTTTAAAACATAGATACATTGTATCCAATAAACATGCTCACACATGGTATCAGACAAGAGTATAGATACACAATGTTGTTGTTGTTATGTGCCCTCAAGTCACTTGGGACTCATAGCAACCCTATGTACAACAGCCCTATATTGCTCTGTCCTGTGCCAATCTCACTGTCTCTGACACATCCATCCTGGTTACCCCAGTCACTGAATCAATCCACCTCATAGAGGGTCTTCCTCTTCTGCGCTGTCCCTCCACCCTCCCAAGCATGATGTCCCTCTCCAAGAACCGGTCCCCTCCTTACAATGTCCAAAGTATGTCAGATGAAGCCCAGAATCCTTGACTCCAAGGAGCAGCCTGGTTTAATCCTATCCTGGATGAATCTGTTTCTTAGCAGTCCATGGTACATTCAATACTCTTCTCCAGCAGGAGCTCTAATTCATTATATGTAGCAAGAATGTTGACACACTGGACACAACCAGATTGTTTACACTTTGTTTTGGTTTTGTTTTGTTTTTTCACTTTGTTCTAAACTTGAGTGCTGATACATTATATCCAATAGGAGCTCTGATGCATATATCGCAGGAAGGTTGACACACTGTACACAATAGTAATGTGACACCTTGTACCCAACAAGAGTACTGCTGATACAATGTATCCAATGTACACTATACAATGTATACATTGTATCCATTTGTACACTACTACAATATGTTAGCACTCTTGCTGCATGTAGTGTACTGGTGCTTCGATTGAGTACATTTCATTATTTTTCCTTGTCTTCCCAAGTATCCCTTTGAAATCTTCTATTCAGCTCCTTAACTTCTTGATTTCTTCCCTTTGCTTTGGCTTCTTGGTGCTATAGTGTAATATTCTGAGTCTTTTCTGACATCTATTTTGGTCTTTTCTTCTTCTTCCTTCTTAGAAATTACTTTTTTGCATTCTTCATTAATGATATTCTTGATATCTTCCCACAGCTTATCTGGTTTTTGTTCATTAGTTAATATTATAATGAAATGTGTAAGGAGCTGGAGTCAGAAAATCAAAAGGGCAGAACTCACTCAGCATTTCTTAAGCTGAAAGAACTAAAAAATAAAGTCAAGCCATGAGTTGCAATGCTTAAGGATGCAATGGGCAGGATATCAAATGATTCAAGAAGCATTGCAAGCCGATGGAAGGAGTATACAGAGTCATTGTACCAAAAAAAGGAAAAAATTGGCTGACACAGAAGAATTTCAAGAAACAACATATGAGCAAGAGGCAATGGTGATGAAAGGGGAAGTGCAGGCTGCTCTGAAGGACTTGGCAAAAAAATAAAGCCCCAGGAATTGATGGAATACCAATCGATATATTTCAACAAACAGATGCCGCCCTGCACGTACTCACCAAGTTGTGCCGAGAAATTTGGAGGACAACTGCTTGGCCAAGTTACTGGAAGAGATCCATATTTATTCCCATTCCAAAAAAAGGTGACCTGACAGAGTATGGAAATTATCAAACAATAACACAATTATCACACACTAGCAAAATCCTGCTGAAGATTATCCAAAAAAGATTTGGACAGTACATTGACAGAGAATTATAAGAAATACCGGCTGGGTTTAGAAGTGGTCATGACAGTAGGGACATTATTGCCAATGTCAGATGGATCTTGGCAGAAAGCATAGAGCACCAGAGGAATGTCTATCTGTGCTTCCTTGACTATGTAAAGGCATTTGACTGTGTGGATCTCAATAAATTGTGGCTAACCTTGAGGAAAATGGGAATCTCAGAGCACTTGATCATGCTTATATGAAACCTATACTTGGACTAAGAAGCAGTCCTTAAAACAGAGCAAGGAAACACTGCATGGTTGAAAATCAGGAAAGGAGTGCATTAGGGATACATCCTGTCCCCATCCGTAACTTTTCAATCTGTATGCAGAACAGATTATTCGGGAAGCAGGGCTTTATGAGGAGGAGTGTGGCATCAGAATTGAAGGAGACTCATTAACAACCTATGATATGCAGATGACCCAACTTTGCTTGCTGAAACTGAAGGAGACCTGAAGCTTTTGTTGCAAAAGGTCAAGGACTGTAGTCTTCAATATGTATTGAAGCCCAACATCAAGAAGACATTCTCACCACTGGGCCAACTGGCAACACCATACTAGATGGAGAAGAGATTGTTAACAATTACAGCCTGCTCAGATCCACAATCAACACTCTTAATACCAGCAAGTCAGGAAATTAAAAGATGAATTACATTAGGGAAAATGTGCTGTCATGGACCTCTCCAGAGTGCTAAAGAGCAATGATGTCAGTCTAGATACAAAGTTGTGCCTAATCCAGGCCATAGTCTTCTCAATTACTTGTTAAGCTTCAGAGAGTTGGACAACGACTAAGGATGACAGAAGAAGAATAGATGCCTTTGAGTTGTGGTGCTGGAGAAGAGTCTTGAACATACTGTGGACTGTCAAGAAAACAAATAGGTCTGCCTTGGAGAGGCTGAAACCAAGTCTCTCCTTGGAGACAGGGATTTTGAAGCTCCGCCTCACTTACTTTGGGCATGTGGCCAGGAGAGATTGGTCCTTGGAGGAGGACATCATGCTCAGAAGAGTGGATGAACAATGCAGGAGAGGAAGACCTCGGATGAGATGGATTGATACAGTAATTGGGACGATGGGGGTTGGTGTATCAGAGTTAGTGAGACTGGCTCAGGACGGGGAAGGGTTAAGAGCTGCTGTACATAAGGTGTACTATACATCACAGGTGACTCAATGGCACATAACAACAATAACATACTATGACAGGTTTGCAAGCAGCAGTGGCATCCACTTCCTAAACAACATGCCTCCAGAAACTCTATGAACTTTGAGAAATGTTGATAGTTGTAGGGGGGCTTCAGGCCTTTTGTTCATAGGCTCACTGTGAGTCTGCTTGACTTGAAGGTAATCAACAACAACATCATCAACAACATTGGGTACAATGTAAGGACACTCCTGTTGGACGCACTGTATCAGCATTCCGGAAAGCACAGTGATAAGCCAGCACTACCAGCTTGCCTGGAGATTGCTATAAACACAAGTTCTAGAATCTTCTTTCTATTTGTTCAATCAGACACACTAGAAGTAGGGCCCAGAAATTCATCTGAACTCATTCTCTGGGTGGATGCTGATGTGTGCTCAGGTCTAAGGCCCGTACAGTTGCTCCACCAGAGAGCAATGCCGTTGGCCTGTTGCCCAGATCATAGTCACCTCAAGTGACAGAGGCATGTCAACTGTCAGCTTTACAGGTGCAGATTTCCAGGTCTTTCTCCGGTGCCACCAGAGCTCCTTCAGAGAGGAACACCCTGCTTTGTGTTCTGCGGAATCCCACACCTACAGCAGTGTCTGCTGATAGCAAGGATGCTATGAACAAAACGAATTCGTTCATTCCTTTCCAAAAACAAAAAGGGGCCAAAACTGCCACAGGGTTCCAAGGCTGTAACGTCTACTGGGAGCAGACTGCCTCATCATTCTGAGACACAGGCTAGTGTGACTAAACTGCAGCCCAACACGTAATCCATCACGCTGTACTCAAATAAGTGAAGCACTAAATTAGGTACCGCCTAACCGATGGGGCTACAGAGTGAGACCTGCACCTCCAACGATGAAGACTTCCACAGCCTCCGTAGGCGTGAACCACCAGCCTGGGGGTACAGCTGGTGTCCACTGAGTGTAGGGATATCTGTGCCCATTGGTGCAGACACTTTGCCAAGAGGCTTTTCACTTCCTGAAGCCCCCAAAACTCCCAGACCAACTTTTTTTTGACAGACAAGCAGCAGAAGAAAGGAGCTGGCAAGCACAGAACTGCTCTGCTTGCCTGGGTCCCACCATTACAACCAGACTCTTTCTGCCCCTTTCTCCACTATCCTAGACATTTCACTCACAAAGTCCCAAGGTGGGCCCAGGACACCAGGGCACCCGGTTGTCCCCCACCCAGCTTTCTAGGGAAGGGAAAGAGGCACCCTTAGAGAATCAATGACAACAGCAATGCTGACGTCACCTTGACGTTTGCCTGTAGGAGAGACTGACCGTGACCATCTCCACACCCCCAGAGGGTGGCAGAGCCAGGCTCCAGGGACGCTGACCAGCATCGGTAACCCTGGCAGGCAGAGCGGGGCCATCTTCTGGGGTCTGCCACAGCCCACCAACTGAACGTCCCCCCAACAAATCAGCGGCTTGGCAAACCCTCGAAGTTTACATTAGTAAGATGCCTTCACACCTCTGTAGAGTGGATGACCACCTCAGCCTCCACCTCCATTCAGTTAACCCCTGGGGGACCAGTTACCAGTTACTGTCGCCTCAGTCATGGTGACCCCACGCGTGCCGGAATAGAACTGTGCTTCACGGGGTTTTCAGCGGCTGACTTATGGCAAGTAGATCTCCAGGTCTTTCTTCCGAGGCGCTTCCAGGGTGGCCTCAACCTCCAAACGGCTGATTCCTCAGCTGCCTAGGGTCTCACCCAGGGACTCTGATGGGGAAACAGCGCGGAGAAAAGTCCTCAGGTACCCAGACAGAAGAGAATAATGAGCAAGCAAGGATGGGGATCCCGACTCCCATCGCCTGCCCAGCGCTCAGGCCACCAGTGCGCTGCGCCCTGCAAAAGATGCCGAGACAAAGACTGCAGATCGCAAAGCACGGGAAATGTCCAGGACAATGCAATCCTGGGAAACCAAAAATAAAAACAGTAATAATAGAATGTAATTACAATAATCAGGAGGCGCAAGGCAGGTCAAGGGACCCAGAGAACGAAGATGAGACAGTGGTCAGAGCAGACTTCTGGAGGACGTGGTGGCCAGCAGCCCCCAGGTTACAAGGCTGTGGCCTCGGCGACCCAAGGTGCCCATCACCCACGCATGCGCACTCGCGCGCCACCGCCCGCAGGCCACACCCTCGGTCCCCGCGGCGCGGATTCGGCGGCCGCACCTGTGGGTCCGAACACAGAGCGGCCGGGAGTGGAGGGGGACGGCCGGCCACGCCCCGCTCCGCTCACGCCCACGCCCGCCCGGCCACGCCCCGCTCACCCGCACCCACGCCACCGCCCTGAGGGCCCGCCCACTACGCGGCCTTCTACTTCCGTAAAGGCTCCATGGCAACCGAAGCCGCGTCTGCTAGCTCCGTGACTGCTTCCGGGGTCAGGCTTGCGGGGCCCGTGTTCTGCTGGCCTGAGCCCCGCTGACTGCGTTCCCGATGCTAGAAAAGGGGCACATACAGCCTCCCAGCCGGCTGCGACGGTTCTACTTCCGGGCCAGCGCCATGGAAACCGAAAGCCGCGTCGGCTGTTTCCGTGACTCTTTCCGGGGTCAATTTTACCGGGAACTTGTTCTGCAGACCTGAGCCCCGCTGATTTCGTTCCCGATGCAGGAAAAGGGCACATACAACCTCCCCAGCCTGCTGAGAGGGTTCTACTTCCGGTCCAGCTCCATGACAACCGAAGCCGCGTCTGCTGGCTCCGTGACTGCTTCCAGGGTCAGGCTTGCGGGGCCCGTGTTCTGCAGGCCTGAGCCCCGCTGACTGCGTCCCCGATGCAAGGAAGGGGGACGTACGGCCGGTGCAGCCGGCTGAAAGGGTTTGGGGGTACAGGAGTGAGCCTCCTCTTAACCATGTACCGTCTGCTGCTGTTCCCGCGTCTATAAAATGCGACCTGGTGTCAGCGATCCTCCTCCGAGAACGTGGCCTGACGGTTCAGCGCGTGATCAACAAACGGCCTCACCTCTGTTATGAATACGGAGCCTGCCCAAGTGAGCAGCTGAAACCCAACACCTGTCCCGCATCTCAGCCTGGCTCCAAGGTTATGTGACTGTGACAAGTAACTTCACTCCTCTAAGCCTCGATTTTCTTGTCTGAAAACGGGCAGCATCACCTACATTGAGAAGTTTAGGGGAAAATTTTACACGTGTGTGTGTTTGTGTGTGTGTAACTGGTTGCCTAGTGATTCAAACCCACCACCTCTGCCTCTGAAGAAGGAAGGGTAATCTCCTTCCCGAGCGATTTATTACTGTCTGAAAACTCGCCGGGGGCTTAGGTATGATGAATTTATTCCAACTGGACAGTTGTTTTTGTTCTTGTTTTGTTTTTTATTTTTTTTTAATTGTATTTTTTTTTAACTTTATTATTTTTGTGTGCGTGTACCGTCAAATCAGATCTGACTGGTACAGGAGATTGTCCCTCCTTCCCCGGCAGAGCATTTGGTGGATTGGAACCGTTCGCCTCTGGGATTGTAGTTGCAGCTCCTTGCCACTAGGCCAACAGAGCTCCCCTTGTTGTTGTTATATGTCTTCGAGTCCCTGCTCTATCCTGTGCCAATCTTACTGTCCCTGACACACCAACCCTCATTACCCCAGTCACTGAATCAATCTATCTCTTCGAGGGTCTTCCTCTCCTGCACTCTCTCTCGACCCTCCCAAGCATGATATCCCTCTCCAAGGACTTGTTCCTCCTCATAATATACCCAAAGTATGTCAGATGAAGCCTCGGAATCCTTGCCTCCTTGGAGCAGTCCTGTTTCACTTTTTTCAGGATGAACCAATTTGTTTTCCTAGCAGTCCATTCAATATATTCAGTATATTCAATACACTTCTCCAGCACCACGGCTCAAAGACATCAGCTACTCTTCTGCCATCCTTATTCATTGTCCAGCTTTCTAATGCAAGTAATTGCAAAAAAAAATTACTTTGCAAGTAATTGCAAAGACCATGGCCTGGATCAGGCACACCTTAGTCTCCAGACTGATGCCGTTGCTCTTCAGTACTCTGGAGAGGTCCCGGAAAGCCGACTTTTCCATGCAATTCATCTTTTGATTTCCTGGCTGCTGGTATCAGGAGTGTTGATTATGGAGCCAAGCAACTTGAAGCTGTTAATAATCTCAATCTCTTCACCATCTATCATGATGCTGCCAATCAGCCAAGTGGTGAGAATCTTTATTTTCTTGATACTGAGCTTCAATCCATATTTAAGGCTACAGTCCTTGACCTGCAGCACTTGCCTCAGGTCTTCCAATTACATAACAAAATAGATTTTTATCTGTAGCTATTCCCAAGGGAGCTCTGGTGGCCTAGTCGTAAGGAGTTTCCCTGGCAACCCAAAGGGATGTGGTTCGAATCCACCAGCTGCTCAGCAGGACAAAGATGGGTAGTCTCTTCCCATGCAGTTTACTCCCTCTGAAAACCCACGGTAAAGTCAGCTATGACAGAAGTAAAAATTATGCCTTTGAGTTGTCGTGGAGAAGAGTCTCAGATATACCATGGACCACCAAGAAAACAAATGAGCGGGTGAAACCAAGTCTCTCCTTGGAGGCTAGGATTTTGAAGCTCCATCTCACATACTTTGGGCATGAGGCCAGAAGAGAATGGTTCCTGGAAAAAGAAATCATGCTTAGAAAGGTGGCGGGACAGTGCAAGAGAAGATGACCCTGGCTGAGATAGATTGATACAATGACTGGGGTATTTGGGGTAGGTGTGTTGGAGTCAGACTGGCTCAGGACGGGGCTGGCTTCAGAGCTATTGTACACAGGGACGCTGTGAGTTGCAGGCGACTTCACAGCACACAAGTTGCGCCCAGGAAGGTGTTTAATGTATTGCACCGTTTCTGTGGAGTTGTCTATAGGGAGCTGTGCTGTGAGGTCTCCGTCCGTGCAATTCACAGTCTCTGAAAACCCTCCATAGAGTCAGCTGTGAGGTGGTTTCTGACTCAACAGCTGTGAGAATTGTGTTCTCTCTACACCCCCCACCCAAGCAACGCGTGCAACCATTCCACAGACCCTGCCACCAAGATCCTGAATCCCCGAGGGCTGTGATACAGTCTGAGGACGGACTCCAATAACTCAGGAATATATGGTAGGAAAAGCTGTAGTTGAGATGAAGACTCAACTGGGAGCCAGGTAATTTCAAAACGGGAAAAAACCCAGGAAGCTGGTCATGGGATCCCAGGTGTAAGTGTAAGCATGTAAGTCTGGTTTAATAGTCTTTGCTGCCCCCTCTCTATGTTGCTGTGAAAATAACATCTAGAGTCTTTACTGTGTTTCTAGTCACGTATATTAACCTTTGCCTGTATGTTCTTGTTAGATGCCATCAAGTTGGAACCAATTCCTGGTTGACTCTCAGCAGGTTTTCAGAGTCTGTAAATTACGTGGGAGGCAACAGGCCATCTTTCCTCCGAAGAGCAATTGGTGGACTTGAACCACTCGCCTTTGGTTTGACAGCATAGCTCCTTACCCACTAAGCCACCAGGGCTTCTCCATTTTGGGGAGCCTGCCTAGAAAGAACCATCCTTACCATCACTTTTGCAAACATAACTTATGGCTAGATAATGAACACTGCATTGGAATAGATGAGGGAAGGAACTATTTAAAAGGAATATATGATTAGGCATTATGTATATTATGTGCATGGCAATAGTCTAGGCTAAAAGGTGCATTGCAAAGTGGATTGGGGCAAGGGGGAGGGAGGAAATTGTGCAACAATGAATGAGTATTAAAAAGACAGTGAATTAGGGAGGGAGGAAAATGTGCAATAATGAATAAAAATCCAACTTTTCTGTAAAGTTTCATTAAAGTCATTATAAAATAAAGCATATTAATGAAAAAAGGAATTATGTGCTAATAACCCTTCTGAGTAATTACACTACTGGGATGTTGTTGTTGTTGTTAAGTGCCGTTGAGTCATAGGCAACTTGTAGCAACCTGATGAACGAAAGACCTGAACACCTGTATAACTTTCGTCTTTCTCCAGGTTCATAGGGTTTCAGGAGACAAGCTATTTCGGAAGTGGATGCCACTCCTGCTTCCAAGCTTATTTTAATCGGAGAGCTCCACCAAACACTGTCCACCATGGGTAACCACTCTCTAGTAGACACATCAATGTCACACTGTTCAGCTTCACAGCAACCTCTGTACAGCAAGTGAACAGACCAGAGGTATACAACCTAGAAGAATGTTTCACCAAAAACAATAACAATAAAGATGTAGCTCTTTATAGATGTAGAGGTAGCTCTTTCTATTCATAGAAAGCATATTTGGGATTTGTTCATTGAACTTTTATTCAAAAGAAAACAAAAAAATAAAATAGAAATGTAACTTCTAGAAGGCCAAAATTACAATCAACTCAAAGTTAAATGGTAACTTAGAAGTATTAGCAATCTACATAACAAAGTGTAGGAAACCCTTGTTAAGCAGCATTGAGTCAATGCCAACTCATAGTGACCCCAAATGACAGAAGAGCTGACCTACGGCTTTTCTTGGCTACATTACTCCGTCCTTCTCCCTGGCTGGGCTCGAATCACCAACCTTTTGGTTAGCAGGTGAATACCTCAAAGTTTGTATCAAAAGAATAGCTACAGTATACAAGCAACGGACCCCAACACTAATGTCAGGTCAAATGTGCCTCGTGACAACCATCTGTTGGGTTTCTGAGACCACGTCACAGAGGAAAATGCCCCTCCTTCTCCCTGAGAGTGACTGGTGCACTTGAACCACAGACCTTTCAGTTACCAGCCCTGATATGTCACACTGTGCCACAATAAACAAACTGTTCCCAGTAAAAAAGAACATTAAAAACTCTTAATACGAAAATTGGCAGATGATGTACAAAGGTAAATTCCATTAACATATAATAAGAACTAATGAGAAGATGCCCACATCTCTGATGATTCATGAAATTTTAAAATCCCAGGGATTTTCCACTGACTTCATTGGCTAAAAATGTAGTCAGATATATCCAAGATGGTGCCAATTCATATTGACCGCCTTGTGCAACAGATCAACAGCTTCCAGGATCCTGCACTGTCTCCACAATCTACTGGCCTCAAGCCCACTGTTGAACGACAGTTATATCCAAATATTAGAAACGATGTGAGGAAAAAAGACATAGTATGGAGGAAAATATTAGCACAGCTTTTACAAAGCTTGAAATGTGATGGATTAGACAAGTTTGTTTACAGTTGTAAAGTACCTGGGTGGACTGGCAGGCATAGGCAGTCAGTAAAAAATTACAGCAGTGACAGAATTCTCACCTTTCATCTGAGAGGCCACACCTCGAGTCCCAGCCAAGCCAAGCTACCTTATGTGCACCCTTCTGTCTGTGAAGGTCAGCTGGGCGTCTCAACAAGTTTCAGTGACACTTTCAGACCAAGATAGACGAGGAAGAAAGGTCTGGCTATCTAGTCCCAAAAAGCCAGCCAGTCAAGACCCTATGGATCTCAGCCCTAGTTAGGTGCATGGATCGACATGTCTTGAGGGTTGTAAAAAGTGCAGCACAAAGCTGGTTTCCATGAGACAGAGGGCAGACCTGTCATCACACCGTCAGTTCTTTTTTTTTTTTAAATTTTTATTGTATTATTTTTACGTGTACCGTCAAATTAGATCTGACTGGTACAGAAGGAGATTGCTCCCTCCTTCTCCAGCAGAGCATCTGGTGGATTTGAACTGCATACCTCTGGGATTGCAGTGTAGCATCTTGCCACTAGGCCACCAGAGCTCCCTACACCGTCAGTTTTTTTTTT
>NW_006400622.1:18202-18711 GCF_000299155.1 Elephantulus edwardii | reverse complement strand
GACAAAGCAGGGATAGATATAAAAACTCCAAATTGTTTTAATAAATTTCTTTCCCATAAATTAGCACTAATGTATAGCACATAAAATTGCATTTGGGCCCTTTGTCCATTCTTAGACCTCTAAATATTGGGAGAGGTTCCTAATTCAGAAAGAGTTAATGTTAAATTTTTTTGCAAAGGTCAATTAAGAGGCTAATTATTTTTTACTAATAACAGACACATTAGCTTCTATACCCACAAGACCTGTAAAAAAATTTTGATTAACAGAAAGAGAGGATTCTTGATCATTAATGATGGTGTTTTATTTTTTTAAAAAACCAAATATATCTCAGTACTTCCAAATCCTATTACTTTTAATCTATTAATAATAGGAAATGCATGATAAGGGAGAAGCAAAAGTTGAGCAATTATATAACGGTTTGTAGGAAAAGGAACAATATTTTTATTACTTCTAACAAAGAATTTAAGATACTAAAGAGCTGAACAGAAGATTCCAAAAAGCAGCTCGGA
>NW_006400622.1:17546-18102 GCF_000299155.1 Elephantulus edwardii | reverse complement strand
AGGAATATACTGAGTCATTGTATCAAAAGGAATTGGCAGATGCAGAAGAATTTAATGAAATAACTTATGAGCAAGAGCCTATGGTGATGAAGGAAAAAGTTCAAACTGCTTTGAAGGAAATAGCAAAATAATAAGGCCCCAGGAATAGGTGGTATACAAATTGACATGTTTTAGCTAACAGATGCTGTCCTGGACGTGTTCACCAAGTTGTGTCAAGAAATTTGGAGAACAACCACTTGGCTTACTGACTGTAAGAGATCTATTTTTATTCCCATTCCAAAGAAGGGTGACCCAACTGAGCGTGGTAACTACAGAACAACATCACTGATTTCACATGCAATCAAGATTCCACCGAAGACCATCCAAAAACAACTGGAACAGCACATCAGCAGAAAACCACCAGAAGTCCAGGCTGGGTCTAAAAGGGGTCATAGCATTAGGGTTACTGCAGCTGGTGTTAAATGGATTTTAGAAGAAAGCAGGGAATACCATAAGGATGTCTATCTGTGTTTTATTGACCATGCAAAGGCGTTTGACTGTGTGGATCATAACAAGC
>NW_006400622.1:9572-17279 GCF_000299155.1 Elephantulus edwardii | reverse complement strand
GCAGAGCAGACCATCTGGGAGGCTGGGCTCTGTGAGGAGAAATGTGGCATCAGGATTGGTGGAAGGTCTATTAAAAATCTGTGTTATGCAGATAATACAACCCTGCTTGCTGAAACTGAGGAGAACCTCATGCACTTGCTGCAGAGGTTCAAGGACTGCAGCCTTCAGTATGGACCGAGGCTCAATGTCAAGAAGACCAAGACTCTCACCACTGGACCAATTGGCAGCATCAGGATAGATGGCGAAGAGAATGAGATTGTTCACCGCCTCAGTTTGCTCGGCTCGACGGTTAACACTCATGGCATCAGCAGTCAAGAAATTAAAAACAAAACAAAAAAAAAAACACACCAAAACGTTTTGCCATGGGAAAGTCTGCTGTCAGGGACCTCTCCAAAGTACTCAAGAGAAATGGTGTCTCTCCGGAGACCAAGGTGCACCCGATACAGGCCATGGTCATCGCAATCACCCGCCATGCATCAGAGAGTTGGACAATGACCACGGAGGACAGGAGGAGAATTGATGCCTTCGAGCTGCGGTGCCAGAGAAAAGCACCGAATGCACCGTGGACTGCCAAGAAAACAAACAGACTCATCCTGGAGAGGGTCAAACCAGGCTACTCCCTAGAGGCAAGGATTCCGGGGCTCCATCCGACATATCCTGGGCATGCTGCAAGGAGGGAGAGGCCCCCGGAGAGGGACACCACGTCTGAGAGGGCAGAGGGACGGCGCAAGAGGGAAAGACCCTCCACGAGATAGACCGACCCAGCAACCGGGGCAATCGGAATGGGCGTGCCAGAGGCAACTCGACTGGCACAGGACGGTGCAGGGTCCAGAGCCGCAGCTCACAAGTTATTACAATTTAAAAATTATTTTTATAGTGTTGTTTTTTTTAACTAAAAGACACCAGTTTCCAATTTATACACTTCCTGAAGGGAATCAGGTAAGAGATTAGCCACAACACTGCCTTTGAATCTGACACTTTTAGTTTTGCAAACAGGGCTGAAGGCAGCAGCCTCACAGGGAGCTGGCGCCAACTCGAGTTCACTGGCGGCTCACACCCGGGGGACAGGCTGGGCGTCTGGGAGGAAAGCAGCGCCAATCCTCTGAGAACTGAGTGCCTGCTCCGCCATCCACTCCACCACCGGGGCCGGGAAAGGGCGCAGTGGCATCTCTGGCCAACCTGCTGATGGCTGGGGGTACCAGCGCTTTCACTCCAGGCGCGCATATGCCCGCCTTCCCTTTGGAGTTCCCCTTTGGAAGTCGTGATTCCGAGGCAAATCAAATATCCTTGGGCAGGGGGAGGTGGGCTAAATCCCGCTGCTGCACTGGGCTCTCCCTCCTCCTTCACCTTTTTCTCCACCCCTGCATCTCAGAGGGATGCTTTTTTTCTTCGTTTTTTATTAAAAATAAAACAATCCCAAACAATTTACAAAACAAAGGAAGAAGCACACTGCTCGCTCTAGCAGAGCCTGGGACAGGTACCACGGGTTTCAGAGCAGAGGCGTGGCCGGCTAGGGAGGAGGCGGAGATGGGGAGGGGCATAGCAAAATGGCGCAGGAATTTGAAAAGGCGCAGAAGTCCTTCTTTGTTTCAGCAAGGCAAGATGGCGGTAGTTCTAACACCTATGATTTCGTTAAAGAGATTTCAGTAAGAAAAAGCGGTGATGGGAATTTTCTTAGGGCCAAATGTTCTATAAAAATCATTCAAAGCACAACCAACCTGTTTCCATCTGTTTTTATATATTGTCCCTTATCGTGGGAGCCAAAGACATACATTTTTAAGAAGAAGGAAAAAATTGAACTAAATTCTTTTTCTTAACCCTTACCCCTCGTGCCTTGAGGGAATTATTAAGGCTTTCTACAAACCTTTCCTGCACACCATACATCTTTAGGAAGGAGTCTTAACCCTTACCCCTCGTGCCTTGAGAGAATTATGAAGGCCTTTTATAAACCTTTCCTGTACACTGATTTCCTGCCCCAATATTCACTGCGCACTCACCTCCGAGTCCTCCCATGGTGCGGGTAATACCGTGGCAATCTCTTATTCATCGACTGGCCAGTCCTTCTTTCTTTCTATTATCCACGCAGTGTGCAACACATATCGATTATGTTCTCTAAAAATCCACGTTGGGTGCCAACTGTAACCGCCAGCTGAAACCGACCTGCGGGTTCATACGTGTTCTAGAGTGGAATCTGTGTGGATTAAAAGAGGAACAGGGACACGAGAGATTGGGGCAAGACAAAGATTCCTGATCAAGCCCAAATTTATTCGATGAATTCTGCTATAAATAGGCAGTGGAGTAGGCTGGGCTGCCAGGGAACCCAGCCCTAGGTTATCAGTTTACAAAAGAGAAGGAGGGGCATGCCCCAAGGTGTTGATTTACAGGTGCTGATTTAAGTGGTAGGCATAGTCCCATGTACTCAGGATGGCTTCCTACACCCTAGTATCACGACCTCTTGTAAATCCAGCCTGCACATCTGGCAGTTCTCTGTTGATATATTGTTCCAAGTGTTTTTGGATAATTTTGAGCAGAATCTTGCTTGCATGTCATATCAATGATATTGTTTGATAATTTCCACACTCTGTTGGGTCACTTTTCTTTCGAATGGGAACAAATAGTGATCTCTTCCAGTCAGTTGGCCAGCTGACTATCCTCCAGATTTTCTGTCACAACTTAGTGAGCACATCCAGGGCAGCATCTATTTGTGGAAATAAATCAATTGGCATGCTGTCAACTCCTGGAGCCTTGTTTTTTGCCAGTTCCTTCAGAGCAACTTGAACTTCCTCCTTCACCACCATAGGCTCTTGCTCATATGTTATTTCATGAAATTCCTCTGTGTCAGCCAATTCCTTCTGATACAGTGACCCTGTGTACCCCTTCCATCCTCTTTTGATACTTCCTGGATCATTCAACATTCTACCCAAACTATCTTTAAGTATTGCCACCATGGCTTGAATTTGTTTGTCAACTCCTTCAGCTTAAGAAACCCTGAGCGAGTCCAGCCCTTTTGATTTTCTGACTCCAGCAATCTGCACATTTCATCACAGTATCTTGCTTTGTCGTCCTGAGCTGCCTTTTGAAATTTTCTGTTCAGCTCTTTGATTTCTTCCTTTAGCTTTGGCTTCTCGGCGCTCTAATCCAATACTCAGAGTCTCATCTGACATTTTAATATATGTTATTGTTGATTGATTCAATTACAGCTCATGACAGCCCATGTGTGCAGAACAGAAGTGCTTCCACAGGGTTTTCATAGCTGGAGAACCTCAGAAACAGAGTGCCAGACTTGTTTTCTGAGCCATCTCTGAAGAGCCTTAATCATTTGGACAACCTAAAGAACATGATATTCATCAATCTATATTTACCGCAACATTAACTAGTAACTCACTTATTGCCATTGAATCAGAATGGACTCATAGCTGACTCTGCAGTGGTTTTTGAGAGGCTGTAAGAGACTGTCTATCTTTCTTTCTCAAAGCAGCTAATGAATTCAAACCATTCGCCTCTGAGTTGGCAGCGTAACATTCTATTTACTAGGTCATCAGAGTTCGATAGATAGATAGATAGATAGATAGATAGATAGATGATAGATAATAAAGAGCATACATAGAAAATATATGTGTATATATCTGATACATGTTATATTGCTATGCAGTATACAGGAGGTATTTAGTATTCTGTACTGTCGAATCAGAACCAACCCATTGCTGACCCTCCAGTGGGTTTTTAGAAGCAGTTACTTGCACAGGAGGAGACTGTCCATCCTTCTGCAGAGCAGCTGGAATATTTGAACTGTGTGTTTTCGGGATTGCAACACAGCTTCTTGCCACTAGGTCACCAGAGCTCCCATCTATATGTGTGTGTGCATATGTGTATATATAAATAGAAATAGAAATAGAAATGTAAATGTAAATAGAAGTAGAAGTATATATATAAATCTATAAATAAATATATATGTATATATAAAGCTAGCTTTCTCTCTTGATAGAGCTAACCATATATACGTATACATATACCATATATACACATATATATGTATACACATATGTATATGTGTGTGTATACATGTAGTTAGCTATCTCTATGTATTCTGTTATGCACCATTGAATTGGAACTGACCCAAAGGTAATCCCCATAAACATACACCAAATAAACACACACACACACACACACACACACACACACACACACGTATATTGTTGTTTTTACTGTTTACTATAGAGTCAGAACTGAATCATAGCTGACCCTCCGGCAGGGTTTAAGAGGCAGTTCATTGCACAGGAGATTTCCCATCCTTCTCCCACAGAAATATATGTATACACATATGTATATGTGTGTATTAATACAGACATATATATGTTTAGCTATCTCTATCTTCTTGTGTACTTTTGAATCAGAAATGAACCGCAGTTGCCCTCCAGAAGGTTTTCAGAGGCAGTAACTCACTTGGGAGGAAACTGCCTACCCTTCTTTCATGCAGCAGTTGGTAGATTCAAATTGCTTCCCTTCAGGATTGCAGCACAACTTCTTCTCACTAGGCAACCAGGATTCCCATTGATCAACTTATCGATAAATAGCCAAATTCACTGCCATTTCTGACTCATGGTGACCCTCCCCCAGATTCCTGAGGTTGTAGATCTTAATGGGAGGAAAGAAAGATATCTCTCCCTGCATAGTGACTGGTGGATCCAAACTCTAGCCTTCTGTTAAGTAGCCCAACACATAATGCACTACACCATCAGAGCTTCCTACTTAATTACATACATATATACATGTATCTCATTATCTCCATATATCCTGACTTAGTTCAATTGATATTTTCCCATAAAGAATAAAAATGATTAAACAGTCTCTATCTGAAAATAAAATGCTTATAAAATGTTATATGTTAGGAACTTGTGACACAAGCCACCTTGGTGATATGCAGCAACATTGATTCGTAAGAGAGGTTTCGTCTCTTCCCTCAAATGTCTATGTCTGAAGCTTAGTGCATATGTGACATCACTTTCATGAAAAGTGTCATTTAAAGAGCCTTGTAACAATATTAATTATTTGAAAGACTTTCTGAGTATTACTTAACAAATACTGTTGAGATGCTTTATTGAATTAACCACTTGAGGGACTATTGAGGGATATTTTGGGGGTGTTGTCGGTAGAGAGTGGCACTCCTAATCCCAAAGTGACTTCTCTTGGCTCACACTCACCAAGGGCTCCACAGAAGACAGACAATCTTCTGTGAGATTCACAGGCTCTGAAACCTGCTGGACGGTCAGAAGGAATGTGTCGACTCCCCAGCAATGCCTTTGACTGGGAGGGAATTTGGAGTGAACTTTAATCATAGTTGAGGAATGGACCAGTCAATAAATCAGAGCCAGGCTTAAAATGTTATCAGGAAAAACAATGTATAGGAACTTTGTAATTAAAGCAATATAAAATGAAATGAAATAAAAACATCATTCAAAAAAAGAAATGTTATCAGGAGGGGTCATGTCTGATATAGTAAAAGCTTAGCTAAAAAGAGGAATACCCTCACAGGGTTGGATTAACACAGAGGCTGCAGCAAGAGCCTCGAATCTAACAACAATTTTGAGACTAGGCCAGGGTTAGGCAGTATCTTGTTTTCTGGGACACAGGGCTGCTAAAAGTAAAAACTGACTAGATAGTATCAAACAACAACAAAAACAACAGGCAGTAACCATATGTGTTTCTTTGAAGGGGTCTTGAAGAATTCAATGACTCTCTAAAACTGCTATAAAAAAATAAACAAGTACTTCTTTGCAAATCTTAATATTGTTTTGGGTGAGGCCATGGCCATTGTCTTTATTGCTAATTTTACTATATCATGTGTTTCTTTGTCAAAAGCTTGTCTGAGGGGCACCCAAGGTTGCCTCTGAAGAATATGCCAAAATCATTTGCATTAAAACAAACCCCAAACAAAACTCCAGCAAACCCTGGCTACAAGAAATCACACTGTCATCATGGCACCAAGCACAATGAATCTACACACTCAGCAAACCAGAACAGTGTCAACTGACCTGAAGAAGAAAGTGTTCCTCTTCCTTTAGCTGTGCTTGTTGTATGAAAACGTGTGGTTGCCCTGGGTACTGCTACAACCGGAGTGGCTGTAAAAGGGGCAGAGGTTCATGTAGTCTGATGCCCCTTAGTACCTGGGGCATGTATCGCAGTGAATCTTTGTGTTGTTGGAAGTCTCTGTGTAAAGGAAGCTTTGACTGTGCATGCTCTGTGGGTGGTTGAAGTGGCCTGAGCAGCAGAAGCATTTCTCATGGTGGGACTCTGCGCTGCTGGTGAGGTATTTGTAGGCAGAGCATTAGAAATAGGTGGTTTTTGTGTTGTTCCTGAAACCTTTGTGACAGAAACATTTGCTGACAGGGGCTTCTGAGCAGTTAGTGGGATTTCTGGAGCTGGAAGATTAGCTGAGGTAGTATTCTGAGCAGTTAGAGGGCACTTTGTAACTGGAAGATTTCCTGAGCCAGGTTTCGGAGAATGTGATGAGGAATTAGAAGCATTTGGTGGCGCAGTGGCTAAGCACTCAGCTGTGGTGAGTTCTTCTGTGGCTTGAACATTTGCTGACGAGTGTTTCTGAGCGGTGGGTGAGGACTCTGTAGAGAGATGACGTGCTGAGGTGGGTTTATGATTGGTGAGTGGAGACACTGAAGTTTGATTATGTGTTGAGGTGGATCCTTGAGCAGTTGTTGGGGACCGTGCAGTTGGGTGACTTGCTGAGGTGGGGATATTAGTTGTTAGTGGAGACACTGATGTTGGATGATTTGTTGAGGTGTGTCCACGAGTGGTTAATGGAGACTCTGGAGTTGGGTGATTTGCTGAGGTGGCTTTGTGAGTAGTTAGCAGCGACTGTGTCATAGGATGATGTTTGGAGGTGGCTTTGTGAGTGGTTAGTGGTGACTTTGTAGTTGGAAGATTTGCTGAGGTGGGTTTCAGTGGAGCTGGTGGGGCCTCTGTACCTGGAGGATTTGATGAGGTGGATTTCTTAGTTGTTGGGGGCTTTGTAGTAGAAGCAGGAACGGTCGGTGTTGAAGCAGCTGTTGTGCCGTTGGTGGTGGTTGTATTTTCTGTGGAGAAAAACCTTAAACAGGTAAATATTGGTATGCAAGTTCACACAGTTCTATTTCTCTTCCCACCTGAACAATGAAAAATGACTTTCAGAAAACCTAAATCTTATTTTGAATTTCACAAGGAACTGCCAGTGGAGAAGCCTATCTCTGAGTGATTTTACCATTGCTTAGAGTTTCCAAGTTTGCTACGAGATGCCTTGAAGTAGTTTTCTTTTTATCTTACCTACAGTCTAGAGAACATCTTGACCTGCTGGATACATTTTGTCAGTTTTGGAAAATTTTCAGTCATTATCCTTTGAAGGCTTCTTCTCTGCCGGGAAAGGAGGGACAATCTCCCCCTGTACCAGTCAGATCTGATTTGATGGTACACTCACACAAAAATAATAAAAAAAAATTGTTGAAAAAATGATGTATGATAGGGTATTATGGTTATCACAAGAGTCCACAATTAAGGTTGCATGGTGGAATGTACTTGGGGCAGTGGGAGGGGCGCAGGGGGATTGTGTACCAGGGAGGGAGTTTTCTATTATTTTTCAAAGAGAGGAGCAAACTGGGGAGTGGGCGGTGGCGGGTGAGGGCTGGGCGGGGAGAGAAGTGCCTCAATGAATGAATGGAA
>NW_006400622.1:7638-8348 GCF_000299155.1 Elephantulus edwardii | reverse complement strand
GTTAACAGTCATACGCTTTAACACCTGTACCAACAGGGCTCCTTTAAGATCCCTCACTGTTCATTGTATGAATTCTGATTCATTGCATGCTATAACATAGAGCCATGAAAAGGGCATTTCTCATCCTTCTCTGATAATTACATCCAATGAAAACAGCTGGGGACTCATGTGGCATCCTTGGAGCTGTGGAAGAACCTGACTGACCAAATTATAATAGAGCAGGGGATCCTGGTTGTCCAAATTACAATGGAGCAGGAGATTCTGAGTGTCAGAATTATTATTAATAGGTCGGGGGATCCTGGTTGTCCAAATTACAATGGAGCAGGGGATTCTGAGTGTCAGAATTATTATTAATAGGTCGGGGGATCCTGGTTGTCCAAATTACAGTGAAGCAGAAGATCCAGACTATCAGAAGTTTATGGAGCAGGGGATTCTGACTGTCAGAATTATAAAGTAAATATTTCCCCTTCTTGGGGAAAATTTTCAAGGATACATCTAAGGAATACTTAAAAAGAAATTTAAAGATATATGGACTCTTAGAGCCTCATTTTGAAAGTAAATAATATTGAGAAGTCTAATTTGTAAAATAAATGCAACTGAAATGACTTTCTTTATCTTATAATTACAGGACTCTCATTGGCAGCTGCCCTGGTTAAAAAAAAAAAAAAGAAAAAGAAAAAGTATATCCACTGGCTCCACATTTTCCTAAC
>NW_006400622.1:2397-6848 GCF_000299155.1 Elephantulus edwardii | reverse complement strand
GTGTCATCCGCATAACGCAGGTTGTTGATAAATCGTCCACCAATCCTGACCCCACATTTCTCCTCATAGAGCCCAGCCTCCCGGATAATCTGTTCTGCATGTAGGTTGAAAAGGTATGGAGATAGGATCCATCCCTGGCGTACGCCCTTCCCAATTTTGAACCATGCAGTGTTCCCTTTCTCTGTTCTGATGACTGCCTCTTGGTTCAAGTATAAATTTTGCATTAGCACGATCAAGTGTTCTGGGATTCCCATTATTCTCAGAGTCAGCCACAGTTTATTATGGTCCACACAGTCAAACACCTTTGCATAATCAATGAAGCACAGATAGACATTGCTCTGGTAACCCCTGCTTTCAGCCAAGATCCTTCTAACATTAGCTACAATATCCCTAGTACCACGACCCCTTCTAAATCCAGCCTGGACTTCTGGCAGTTCTCTGCTCATGTGCTGTTCCAGTCATTTTTGGATAATTTCCAGCATAATGCAAAAAGTGAGTTGTTCTTTAAACCTTATTTTATGATCAAGGGTATTTTTTGTTGTTGTTGTTGTTGATTGTCATATAGTCGAGTACGACTCATAGCAACCCTATGAACAAAAGGCCTGAAGCCTTTCTATAACTGTCATCGATTCTCTAAGTTCATAGAGTTTCCAGAGTCATATTGTTTAGGAATTAAGGATACTGAAGTTCATAATTGCTTGGTGATTTATTATCGCAGGTATGGGACATACAGTAAATATGGCCTTTAAATCACCAAAACAGTTCTGTTGAAAAGTGGTGTTGTTTTTGCTGTTCTATATAGTCAGATCAGAGCAGCCTCAATAGCTGACCTTCTAGTAGGTTTACAAAGGCTATAGATCACATCAGAGGAGACTGTCCATCTTCCTCCTGTGGAGGAACTGGTAGATTCAAACTGAATGCCATTCGGTTGGCAGCACAACTCCTTACCATGAAGCCACCAATGCTCCCTGCTAAAAGGTGAAGAAACTACAAATACAATATACTGGGGATAATTCCAAAGGAACACCAAGTACTTTATCACTCATTATTTAGCTTTTTGGTTTTGTTTTTTGTTTAAATCTTACCTGTACATGTCGGTAGTGGTTTATGCCATACCATTTTTTTGTCAATTTCTACACAGAAAGCATAAGTTGCACCACTTAATTTGTACCTAAAGGAATAGAGGGAGAAAAAGTGAAGAAATATTCCATTTCCACATACTTAAATTTCCTCACAATCTCCAGAATGCCTCCACAAAATATTCAATATACCAGTAAAACTCACTAAAAATACTCATACTTGCTGAGTCAGAATCTACTCACAGCTGACCCTTCTTTGGCTTTCCAAGACTGACCACGTCACTCAATGGGAGGAGATTGCCCATCTTTCTCCTGAAGAACTGTGGTGGGTTTGAACCGCCAGAGAGGAGTGGGCTCTGGGTCACTAACTCCTTATGGACTACACCACCCGTGTTCCCTACTACACCCGTAAAGGAGACAGTGAAGAATTAATAAATTATCATGCAGGCATTTAAAGGGAAAAAAAGATTACATTGTAAAAGGTGGTGCCATTAGGATAAAGAAACCAAAATTTGAATACAACATAGAATACATTGTTATTTGCAATGGGCACATGTTATAAAATAGAAATCTTTTCAAAGCCCACTGATAAGATGCAAATGCTTGTAGTTTTCTGAGTTCTGAAAGATTAAGACAGCCTCGAAGAATAATTGTATTCAGAGGTTATCCTCTAGATTCTGTATTAATGGCTCAGACATCTGTGTGTATAGTACAGAAGATACTTGATAAAGATATCTTCATCTTTAAAAAAAGAAACTACACACAAATTAAAAGAGCATACCTCAGAAGACAAATGAGAAAAATGACCAAAGTTTTCAGCAGTGTCTGTCTGAGACCCTGATGATATTTAACAACTGAGTTCTTTCCCTAACTTGGTAAGTCCAAAAGTATTTCTGGTCAGAATGATATTTTGATGCTAGGAATAAATAAATAAATAAATGTTTTTTTAACTCAAGGCATCAGAACTGATTCATACTTGTCCTTCCAGTGAGTTTTCAGAGCTGGTAAATTATACAGTAGGAGACTATCCATTTATCTCCCTTGAAGCACTTGATAGATTTGAACTGCCTGACTTTAGGTTGGCAGGACAATTTCCTAACCAACAGACCACCAGAGCTACCTATTTTATAATTCACTATTTGGAAAACTTAAAGACTGATTTCTCTTTTAACTCTTAAAGGTTGTAATTACTCCAAGTATTATCAACCACTCTCTTTTAAATTTTTGTCTTTTGCTAATTATTCAACACTTAAATTTTTATTTGGTGGTAAAAGAAATATTACCCCACATGTCTACACTTAACCGTGATCAGTTGATGATGAAGGATCTTTGAGGAGACGGGTGTCTTTAATCTCCATAAACTTGTAAACACTGGTTATGTATTAAATTCTTATTATTTTTATCTTTGTTAAATGAAAAGTTACATGTTATAACTTACCCCAGGTTGCATGAAAAGATGATGCGTGAATAAAATAATAGGCCATTTGTTATATTGATATAGCCATTTTTTATTTCTCCAGGATGAGCACATGGTCTTCCTAGATAATATAAACATATTTAATTTTCATCCAACACCCTTTCCTGATCAAAACACTCAACAAAATAGGATCAGAGGGTAATTTCTTCAACATAGTAAAAAGTATTTATGAAAACCTGAGAGCCAGCATTGTTCTCAATGGAGAGAGGTTAAAGGCATTCCCTTTAAGAACAGGAACGAGGAGCGAACACCGTGTGCCCCCAGAGGAGCAACGACTACCTGCCACTGTGTGACCCCCTGCAGCACACGCCTGCGTGATCCCCAACACAGGGTGCTGCTGCATAAATCCCCAGCAGCGTCCACGCCCCGCCCCCTACCTCTTGGTGGTAGTGTCCAAGCCCTGTGCTGTTTTGCACCCCTAGTCCCTTGCTTCCCCCCTTCCCCCGCCCCCCTCCTTGTAGCTCCACAACCAAGCACCGCAGCCCCCACAACAGCCCTATGGCCTCAGGGCACCACCATGGATCCAGCCATTACCCAGAGCTATCAGCCAAGCTGCTGTGGAACTAATCTGGCAGGAGAAAGGCCTGTACAATCCTGGCTGGGTTTACTGGGGCACCGCTGATTACCTGGGAGAGCACCTAAGGGCATGCCCACTGGTGGGGAATTTGGCCGAGCTCTCTTGGGCTACACGAATTGCCCCAAACGAACAAAACAGGTGGCTTCTCTGGACTTTGCAGACCAGCCAGAGGCTAGTGGGTAGGTGGGAATTTGACTTGAACTTTTTGGATCTTGTCGGATCCAGGACTCTGCTAGAGCAGGGGCTGTTGTGTGAGGACACCTGTGTAAGTGCCACCAGGCAGGGAATACTGAGAAAACCATTGGGTAGGAAACAGACAGCAGGAATTTAAGTAGGGACCCCAATCGTGAGCACACTGAGAGACCAGAGGTTTGAGTAAGGTCCCCCAAGTGTTTGACCTGCCCTTTCGATCACCCCAACCCTTTGCCTGCCTCACCCCATTTGACTCCACACCAGTGACTACATATCTGGGCAATCAACTTGCCTTTAATTGGGAGCACCTTGACCTGTCTTACCAGCAAGAGATTGCCCCAACAGGCTCTGAACTGACATTTCTCTGAAGTCAGAAATTCAGAGAAATGCACAAGTTCCATTGCTACCCAACTGATCTCAAGGGCATTTTTTTAAGATCAAGAACATATCAATGTCTCGAACAAAGCAAACTATGCCACACAATACACAAGAGCAAATCAAGATGTCACTCACAAAGGGAGATAAAGTATCAGTGGACTCCCTGAAGCCAGAAAGTCTCATTGGACTTTCTGACACAGAATTTAAAAGAGGAGTGACTGAATATATCCAATGGATGAAAGACAAACTTAATGAATTGCAGGATACTACAAGCAAAGACCAGGAGGAGCTAAAAAAAAATAATGCAGAACATTGCAGAGAAAACAAATGAGGCATTAGTGGCACTGAAAAAACAAGAATTCACCATTCAAAATATAAGGTCCAATGTTTCAGAGGCTGTCAACATGATGGAGGGACATAAGAGCAGAGTTGATGAGATGGAAAACAGAATCAGTGAAATTGAAGACAAAATTGTCACCACTGATTTGCTAAAGCAAATAAAACAACCTCAAAACAGAAGGAAAAGAAGAAAACCTAGGAATAATGTGGGACACCATCAAGAAAAATAACATGTGCATCACTGGAATCCCAGAAAAGGAAGAAGCAAGTAAAGGCACTGAAAACGCTGTGGAAGAATTACTACAGGAAAACTTTCCAGTCATAATGAAGAATGAGAGAATACGTATTCAGGAAGCTCAGCGAACACCATATAGATTTGACTCCAAAAGAAAAACATCAAGGCATATCA
>NW_006400622.1:0-519 GCF_000299155.1 Elephantulus edwardii | reverse complement strand
GAATAAGAGATGAATCAGGTAACATCACAACAGACCCAACTAAAATAAAAAATGTAACATTAGAATACTATGAAAAACTATACTCAAACAAATATGAAAATCTAGAAGAAATGGACAAATACTTAGAAAAACACAACCTACATAAACTGACACAAACTGAAACTGAACATCTGAACAGACCCATTACAAAAGAAGAAATTGAAAAGGTAATACAACAACTTCCAAACAAGAAAAGCCTTGGACCAGATGGTTTTACAAGTGAATTTTATCAAACATTCAGAGAAGAACTGTTACCAATTCTACGTAAATAATTTCAGAAAATAGAAGAAGACTGAACCCTCCCAAATTCATTCTATGAAGCAAACATATCTTTGATACCAAAGCCAGGAAAAGACACCACTAAAATAGAAAACTATAGGCCACTATCTCTCATGAGCATTGATGCAAAAATCCTGAATAAAATACTGGCAAATAGAATCCAACGATACATAAAAAAATAATTCACCATGACCAAGTGGG
>NW_006400621.1:12118-18042 GCF_000299155.1 Elephantulus edwardii | reverse complement strand
ATGTGCCGTCGAGTAGCTTGCGACTCATAACGACCCTATGCACAACAGCTCTAAACTCTGCTCTGTCCTGTGCCAATCTCTCTGTCTCCGACACACTCATGCCAATTGCCCCAGTCACCGAATCAAACCATCTCTCAGAGGGCCTTCCCCTCCTGCACCTGCCCTCCACATTTCCAAGCATGATGTCCCTCTCCTAGGACCCATCCCTCCTTAAACATGACCAAAGTATGTCAGACGAAGCCTCAGAATCCTTGCCTCCAAGGAGCAGCCTGCTTTACCCTCTCCAAGATGAACTTGTTTGTTCTCCTAGCAGTCCATAGTATACCCAATACTCTTCTCCAGCACCAAAGCTCAAAGGCATCAACTCTCCTTCTATCATCCTTAGTCATTGTCCAGCTCTCTGAGGCATAGCAAGTAATGGCAAAGACCATGGTCTGTATCAGGCACACCTTAGTCTCCAGACTGACATTGTTGCTCCTTAGTACGTTGGGAATGTCTCTGACAGCAGACTTTCTCAATGTAATTCATCTTTTAATTTCCTAACTGGTGGGACCAAGAGTGTTGACTGTAGAGACAAGAAAACTGAAGCTGTCAACAATATCAATCTTTTCACCATCTATCATGATGCTGCCATTCAGCCCAGTGGTGAGGATCTTTGTTTTCTTGATGTTGAGCTTCAATCTATAGTGAAGGCTGCAGTCCTTGACCTTCTTCAGCAAGTGCTTCAGGTCCTCCTCAGTTTCAGTAAGCAAGGTTGTGTCATCTACATGATGCAGATTGCTGATGGGTCTACCTCCAATCCTGATGCCACACTTCTTCTTATAGAGCCCCTGCCTCCCAAATAATCTGTCCCACATAAAGATTTAAAAGATATGGAGGTTGGATACATCCTTGACAAACATCCTTCTCAATTTTGAACCATGCAGTGTTTCCTTGCTCTGTTCTGACCACCGCCTCCTGGTCCAAGAATAAGTTTCACATAAGCACAATCAAATATTCTGGGATTTCTATTCTTCTCAAAGTCAGACACAGTTTGTTGTGATCCACACAGTCAAATGATTTTGCATAGTCAATGAAACACAGACATTTCTCTGGTACTCTCTGATTTTAAAATGTCTCATGTAAAGTTTGAGCTAGGAAAGAAAATGGGAAGAACTTGCTTTGCATTTCTCAAACTAATAAACAAATGCAAGTCTCAAGTTACAATACAATGGTTCAGGAAACATCAAAAGAAGATGGAAGGAATATACAGTCACTGTACCAAAAAAGATTGGCTGGCATAAGCATTTCAGAAAGCAGCATGAGATCAAGAACCAATGGAAATAAAGGAAGAAGTTTAAATGCACTGACAGCATTTGCAAAAAAAAAAAACAAAAACAAAAACAAAAACCCAAAACAATACAAAAATACCTCTGAGAATTGACGGGATACAAATTGACATAGTTCACAAATGTATGCATATTTCAATGTGCTCACAAGTCTGTGCCAAGAAATTGGAAATCACCTACCTGAGCAACTGATTGGAAGTGATCCATATTTATTCTCGTTTCTAAGAAAGATAACTCAATCATATGTGGAAATTATCAAATTGTACCATTAATGTCACCTGAAAGTAATATTTTGCTGAAGATTATTACAAAATGGCTAGAATAGTACACTGACAGAAAAATGCCAGAAATTTAAGTTGAATCCAAAAGAAGCTGTGGTGTGAAGGATACCATTGCTTATTTCTGTTGGATCAAGAGTAAAAGCAGAAAATATTAAGAATGTCTACTTATATTTTATTGACTGCAAAGACCTTTAGTTATATGGATCATAATAATTTATGACTAACATGGAGAAGAATGGGGATCTCTGAACACTTAAATGTGCTCATGCATAACTAACTTAGAAACTATTATGTGGACAGAGCAAAATACTACGTAATTTAAGATTAAGAAAGGTATATGTCAAGGTTGTATTCTTTCTCTATACTTAATCAATCTCTATTCAGTAAATCATCTGAGAAGGTGGATTATATGACAAAGAATGTGGCGTCAGGGTTAGAGAGTCATCAGCAACCTGCGTTATGAGATGTCACAATCTTTCTTTTTGAAAATGAGGAATAATTTAAAGACTTACTGCAGAAGAGCAAAGACTTAAATATTGAATATTGAACATCAAAGCCTTCAATGTTCATCACATCTCAAAATCAAGAAAACAAAATCCCAAACAGGCAACATTGTAATACATGGGGAAAAGATTGAAGTTGCTGATTATTTTGTCTCACTTAGTTCCACACTATAAACTCTTGGTACCAGCAGTAAAAAAAAAAAAAAATCAAAAGATGTGTTGATGCACTGGGAAAATCTATTGTCAAGGTCATTTCCAAAGTGATAAGGAGTAATGGTGTCTGTTTGTTGACTAAGGTACACCTGTTTTATTCCACATTTTTTTAGTTACTTATAATACAACTGAAAGTTGGACAATTACCTACCTTTGAGTGGGGGTATTGAAGAGTGATTAATATCTCATGTTGTATATCATCAAGTTGGAACCAACCCATAGCTGACTCTCAAGCAGGTTTTCAGAGGTAGTTATGGGAGGAGACTGACCATCTTTCTCCCATGGAGAATCTGGTGGACTTGAACCATGTGCCTTGGGGGTTACAGAACAGTTTCTTGCCACTTGGCCAGACTCCAGAAAAAACAAATAAATACGTCTTGGAGAAAGTTCAACTGGGCTGCTCCTTATAGGTAAGGATGATGAAACTTCCTTTCACATACTTTCGGTATGTTTTTAGGAGAGGCCTGTCCTAGGAAAGAGGTACTATGTTTGGAAAGGTGGAGGGTCAGAGAAGGGGATAGAATGGCCCTCAAAGAGATGGCTCTAACAAGTTACTCAAACATATCAGAAATAGTAAGTTTTGCAAAGGATAGCTCAAAGTTCAGATCTGTTGTTCAGAATATAGCTCTAAGTTATATTCAACCCAATGACTTAACAACAAGAAGTGCTTTAAGAGGCTATGGTTGCAGCCTTGTATGGAGTCTGGTTAAAGGCAGTGTGAATTCTTTCATAAGATATAGGGTTAGGGATAAAGGTCTGGTATTTCCAACCATCTAAATAGTGAAACTTCCTGGACATTTAATATCTGAAGAAGGGCTTACAAGCTATATTTTGTGTGGCAGTGAAAATTTGCCCTTTCAAGTTCCTACTAAAAACACGTGCTTTCTTCATGGCTAGTTGGATCACCCTGTATCTGCTGATGATAGGAAGTGTTAACACCTTCCTGAAATTAATTAAACCTGCTGCAAATGCCCTAAGCTGAGCCAACTGTTGCATTTTTAACCAGATACTTCTTTTCAGCACCTGAGGCATGCCTTTGTCTGTGATTTGTTTTCAATTCAGAATTGGTTAAAGTGGCTTCTGGAGTATAGTAACTACATCTTTGGAAGGAATTCTGGCGCTGTCCTACCAGGTGTCTCTATTAATAAAGTAATAACATCAATATGGGCCAATTATAATAAATCTCAACCTGCCTTATGGATTTCTGTCTTGATTGACTTCACTTGGAAGATAGAAAAATATGCAGTTACCCAAGAAAATTGCTTGTATGTGTTAAATGTCACAAACACCATAAAATATCGCACATAAAGGATGGTTATTGCTTTTTCCACCATCTGTCAGTCAGTTTGCTGGAATGGCTTGCATGTTTCTGTAATACTGGAAACTTTGTTATCTGTATTTAAAATACCAACAGACTCATCCACAGAAGATTTATTTCAGAGGTGCTTCCAAAACAAAACAGACCAAGAAGTAAGACTGTTCACTGACTTCTGAAATAACAGACCTTTAAAACACTATGGACAATGAAAGAACATTGTTGGATATAGTGTCAGATGATGAGCCACTCAGGTTGAAAGGCCCTTAAAATATCATTGGGGTAGAGCTGAGTCCCCAAAATAGAGTCTGAAACACTGTAATGTTACAGATGGAGAATAGATTTTATTAAATGAATGGCCTTCATTTAATGATCTGGCAAGTCTCAAAAGGAGGAAAAGTAGTAACAAATATCCAATACTAATTGGAACACAGAATATATGAAACATGAATCTGGAAAACTGGAGGGGCACAGGGTAATGAATGTCTCTCTAAAATGTCCGGAGGGAAAAAGAATAGCACAGCCCCTCACTGCCCCAGAGCAGAAAGCAGTGCTTCTAGAACCACACTAATAGCAAGTGTTTGTTTATTCATTGCTGATTCACACACTCACAGTTGTGCTACTGAGAATGGAGCTTATTAGGGGGGTAAGATGAAGAGTGGGAGATGCAAAAATACCACTTAATACAAGTCCGGGTTTTAGCTCAAGTTCTAAAAGACAATTTTTCAATTAGTTTGGGTTCTTGTTTGAATTCTGTAGTCAAATCCAAATCACCCAGCAAGATTTGCCTCAGAGCAGTTTTAAGTCAGCTTTTCCTTTAATCATCCACAAGAAATGTAAAAACTTTTAACTGTCACCAGCACAAATGCAAGAAGCCTCAGGTAATACCATGCCATGGTTTCTCCACAGCAATGTCACAGTCTAACACCATTACCAGGGTCTCGCTGACATGTTCTCCTCTATTCTCTCCCAAGTCTTGCTGCTCAGGTCAATTATCCTAGTCCTACAGCTGTCAATGATTTGCAATACCATGATGATTTACAAGACCATATATCTGCAGTTAAGGTAAAAGTAGACTAGAGCTGGCTGACTGTAATGGCTAAAAAAAAAAAAATCGAAAAAGAAACCCATCTTTTAGGCTCACACTGTAAATGCTGTGATAAATACTATTCACATACATACAAGGAAGTATTTTTAATAGAACTAATATACAAATAGAAGCAGCAACTCAAAAATCCAAACAATAAGAAATTAAGGACTTCTGACAACATTTGTGGTTTGAAATTGATAGAACATATATTTGAGACACACTAATAATTGGTGATTGGAATACTCCCTCTAACATTGACGCTCTTCTGGTTCTTAGAAGAACAGAATATTTTTGACAGTAATTCAGCACAATTATAAGGTGAAGAAGGAGCTCTGATCTATAACGGGTTGTCCTGGTAACCCAAAGGGTGTGTACCTCTGGCAGTTGGAATCCACAAGCAGCACAGTCATAGAAAGATATGCAGTCTCTTCATTACAAGTTTAGTCTACCGTCTCAGAAATCCAGTGGAGGACTGCTGAGCTGAACCAGCTTGATGGCTGTGAGTGCTGAAGAGACACAATTATGTCCATAACACTTACTAACAAATTTCAAGTGATGAAATTTATCACTGTTATGTTGTAATGCTCTCTATTATATTGTAATGCTTCATCTAATTTCACATGAATATTTTAGTGCCACCACATTCTACGTTTGCCCTGGTAGTATTTTTTTTTTAACATTTTTAATTTTGATCTTAGAATGGGGTTATTGGACCTGCCACTTCTTCTCAGTTATGTTATTTCTCTTCTTTTTTGGGTGTCTTTGAGACTATGCTGGAAAGTTATTGTGAAGTAATTCTTTGGGGTCATCTTTTACCTTACACAGCATTTCTACCACGTTTTTTTTTCTTTTCTTCTCACTTTCCAAGGGACTCTGCTGCCCCCAGTTTTCAAAGGCACTGAATGAAGGTTTCCTGGCTGTGCACCTGGGGCACAAATCCCAAGTGTATTACTTTCCATTTTAATAAAAAGCTTTCTTCAAGTGTAATAAAAAGTTTAAAGTATAACAGATTAGATAAGGGGTCAAAAGAGCTGAATAAATGCAAAGAAATTGAGCCAAGCCCATTTTAATGTTTGACAGGAAAAGGTCAATGTGAATCACTTGTTAAGACTTAATACCCATTCAAAATCACAGTATGGAGCCAGAACCCAGCACAGCCGGAACTTAGCAAAGCCGAAACCCAGCACAGCCAAT
>NW_006400621.1:6535-11467 GCF_000299155.1 Elephantulus edwardii | reverse complement strand
CTGGCCAAGCTCTCTTGGGCCAAACTGACTGCCCAGAAATGAGCCAGCCACTGGACTTTTGGGGGCTCTGCAGACCAGCCAGAGGCTAGTGTGTCAGTGGGAATTTGACTTTGACTTTGACTTGTCAGGTCCCTGCACCTGCGTAAGAGCCCCTGGTCTGGGACCACTGAGTGAAAACCACTAGGTGGGAAACATACAGCGGGAATTTGAGTAGGGACCCCAATCGTGAGAACACTCAGCGGAGATTTGAGCGAGGTCCCCCAAGTGTTTGACCTGCCTTTGTGATCACCCCAAACCTGTGCCTGCTCCACCCCATTTGACTCCACACCAGTGCCTACATGTCTGGGCAATCAATTTGCCTTTACTCGGGAGCACCTTGACCTGTCTTACCAACAAGAGATTGCCCTCACAGGCTCTGAACTGACATTTCTCTGAAGTCAGAAGTTCAGAGAAACACACAAGTGGTGTAGCTGCCCAACTGATCTCTAGAGCATTGTCTTCAGATCAAGAATATATCAATGTCTCGAAGAAAGCAAGCTATGCCACACAATACACAAGAGCAAAACAAGATGTCACCCCCAAAGGATAATACAGTATCAGTGGATTTCGTGAAACCAGAAAGTCCGATGGAACTTTCTGACACAGAATTTAAAAGAGGATTGAATATATTCAATGGATGAAATAAAAACTTGATGAATTATAGGATACTACAAGAAAAAACCAGGAGGCACTCAATAAAACAATGCAGAACATTGCAGAGAAAACAAATGAGGCATTAGTGTCACTGGAAAAACAAGAATCCACTATTCAAAATATAAGGTCCAATGTTTCAGAGGCTGTCAACATGATGGAGGGACACACGAGCAGAGTTGAAGAGATGGAACACAGAATCAGTGAAATGAAGACAAAATTGTCACCACTGATCTGCTAGAGCAAAAAGCAGATTAAAAAAAGGATAAAGAATAAAACCTAAGAATAATGTGGGACAACATCAAGAGAAATAACATGTGCATCATTGGAATCCCAGAACAGGAAGAAGCAAGTAAAGGCACTGGAAAAATTGTGGAAGAATTACTAGAGGAAAACTTCCCAGGCATAATGAAGAACGAGAGAATATGTATTCAGGAAGCTCAGTGAACACCATATAGATTCGACCCCAAAAGAAAAATATCAACGCATATCATAGTTAAATTTGCCAGAACCAAAGATAAGGAGAGAATCAAGAAAGCAGCAAGGGAGAAGAAAGAGTAATCTATAAGGGAGAACAGATAGGATTAAGTGCCTATTTTTCAGCAGAAACCATGAAAGCAAGAAGAGAGTGGAAGGACATATATCAAACACTCAAAGAAAACAACTGTCAACCAAGAATACTGCACCCAGCAAAATCATCCATCAAATACAAAGGAGAGATCGAGATATTCCCAGAAAACCAGAGCCTAAGAGAGTTTGTAAAAACAAGACCAGCGTTGCAGGAAAGACTCAGAGATGTCCTTCTTACAGACATAACACAGAAAGCAGCATGGTCCAAAGTAACTAGCTATAATACCAAAAAGAACTCCACAACATGATAGCAGTAAAATGTTGCCTTTCAATAATCACACTGAATGTGAATGGTTTAAATGAACCACTCAGGAGCAAAAGAGTAGCAGATTGGATAAAAAACTGAAATCCATAAATATATAGTCTGTAAGAGACACACCTGAAAAATGAAGATAAAGACAGGTTAAAAACAAAACGGTGGAGAAAATATACCAAGCAAATGGCAAGCAGAAAAAAGCGGGAGTAGCAATATTAATCTCACAAAAAATAAATGTCATTGTAAAAATCATCACAAAGGATAAGGAAGGTCACTACGTAATGCTGAAAGGGTCAATAGAGCAAGAGGGCATAACAAGAATAAATATCTATGTACCAAATGAAAGACCTGCAAAATACATAAAACAAACATTAACAAAACTGGAAAGGAAAGAGAAAACACTACTATAGTGCTTGGAGACTTCAATACACCCCTCTCAAGAAACAATAGAACAAACAGAAAAACTCAACAGAAATACTGAAGAATTAAACTACACAATAAACCAACTTGACCTCATAGATATTTATAGGCTAATGCACCCCCCAAAAGCACAGTATACCTTCTCCAATGTGCGTGGAACGTTCTCCAGAATTGATCACATTCTAGTTCACAAAGCAAGCATCAATAAATTAAAAAAAAACATGGAAATAATAAAACAACCTTTTCATATCATAATGCTACAAAATTAGAAATTAATAATAGGATGATAAAGGAGGAAAAAAACCATACATTTGGAAGCTGAACAACCTTGCTTGAGCATGACTAGGTACTAAAAGAAATAAAAAGTGAAGTTAAAAGTTTTCTTGAAACAAATGGCAATGAAAACACCACTTGCCAAAACATCTGGGAAACAGCCAAAGCAGTAATCAGAGGTCAATTTATAGCAATAACCAAAGACATCAAAAGGCAGGAAGAACAGACCATTGACTCTCTAACACAATATCTCCAGCAATTTGAAAAATAACAGCAAGAAAACCTGACACTCTCTAAAAAACCTGAAATTAAAAAAAAAAAAACAAACTAGAGCAGAAATAAATGAGAAAGAAAACAGAAAAACAATTGAAACTATCAATAAAACTAGGAGTTGGTTCTTAGAAAAGGTCAATAAAATAGATAAACCACTAGCAAAACTCACAAACAAAAAGAAGGAGAAGACACAAATAATCCAAATAAGAGATAAATCAGGCAACATCAGAACAGAGCCAACTGAAATAAGAAAGCTAACATTAGAGTATTATGAAAAACTATACTCAAACAAATATGAAATCCTAGAGAAAATGGACAAATACTTAGAAGTGCACAACCTACCTAAAATGAAAAAAAACCATAATTGAACATCTGAACAAACCCATTACAAAAGAAGAAATTAAAAAGGTAGTATAACAACTTCCAACCAAAAAAAGCCCTGGACCAGATGGTTTTACAAGTGAATTTTATCAAACATTCATAGAAGAACTGTCACCAATTCTACATAAATTATTTCAGAAGATAGAAGAAGATGGAATTCTCTCAGACTCATTCTATGAAGCAAACTTATCTTTGATACCAAAGCCTGGATAAGACACCACCAAAATAGAATACTATAGGCCAATATCTCTCACGAGCATAGATGCAAAAATCCTGAATAAAATACTGGCCAGTAGAATCCAACACACATCAAAGAAATAATTCGCCATGACCAAGTGGGATTCATAACAGGTACGCAGAACCACATGATAGTATCAATTGATGCAGAAAAGGCCTTTGACAAAATCCAACACCCTTTCCTGATTAAAACACTCAGCAAAATAGAATTAGAGGAGAATTTCTCCAACATAGTAAAAAGTATTTATGCAAATCTGAGAGCCAACATTGTTCTCAATGGAGAGAGGTTAAAGGCATTCCCTTTAAGAACAGGAAGTAGGCAAGGATGCCCACGATCAACTCTCTTATTCAATATTGTTTTGGAAGCCTTAGTGATAACAATAAGACAAGAGAAGGGAATAAAATATATGCAAATTGGCAAAGAGGAGGTAAAATTATCTCTCTATGCAGATTATATGATAGTATACTTAGAAAACGCTAAAGACTCAGCAAGAAAAATATTGGCCACTGGACCAATTTAGCAAAGTGGCAGGATACAAGGTCAACATACAAAAATCAGTTCGATTTCTCTACAGTGACAAAGCGGATACAGAGCCAGAACTAAGAAAAACAATACCCTTCACAATAGCTAATCACAAGATTAAATACCTGGGAATAAATTTAACCAGACACACAAAGGATCTATTCAAAGAAAATTACAAGACATTACTACAAGAAGCAAAAAGAGACCTTGGGAAGTGGAAGAATTAATATCTCTTGCTCATGGATAGGAATGGTATTTGGCAATACTATCAAAGGAAATTTAGATGTTTAATGCAATCCCAATACAAACACCAATCCCATTCTTCAACGAGACAGAAAAGGCAATCCCCAGTTTCGTTTGGAATGGAAAGAAGCCCTGAATAAGCAAAGCACTCCTTAAAAATAGAAGAAAGTTAGGAGGTATCTCACTCCCTGATTTCAAATCCTAATACACTGCCGCAGTGGTAATGACAGCATGGTACTGGTACAATGGCAGATACATGGACCAATGGAATAGAATTGAGAACCTAGACACCAGTCCATCTATCTATGGTCAACTGATTTTTGACAAGAAGATGAAATCAGTTAAGTGGGGAAATGACAGCCATTTTAACAAATGTTGTTGGCAAAATTGGAAAAGTATCTGCAAAAGACTCAAGCAAGACCCACACCTCACTCCATATATTAAAACCAACTCAAGGTGGATCATGGACCTAGGACTAAAACCAAGGACTATAAACTTCATTTAAAAAAAGCTATGAACAATGCTAGAAGGCCTAATCAACAACATAAACAGTCTTCCAAGTATCCTGAAAAACCTAAAACCAGAAGAAGATAAAGTAGATGAATGGGATCTTCTAAAAATCAAATCCCTATGCACATCCAAATACTTCTCCAACAGGGTTAAAAGGGAAGCCAGAGACTGGAAAAAAAGTATTTAGCAATGACATATCATATAAGGGACTTATATCCAGAATTTATAAAATCCTTGAGCACCACAACAAGATAAAGGTAAATAATCCCATAGAAAAATGGGCACAGGATATGAACAGACACTTCACCAAAGAAGACATTCACATGGCTAACAAGCACATGAAGAAATGTTCAAAACCCTAGCTCTAAGAGAGATGCAAATTAAAACAGCTATGAGTTATCATCATCTCACCCCGGTCAGAATAGCAAAATTTGACAGAACAGCAAGCAACAAATGCTGGCGAGGTTGTGGAGAAACTGGAACCCTGATTCACTGT
>NW_006400621.1:4067-6225 GCF_000299155.1 Elephantulus edwardii | reverse complement strand
TATTATTCAAAATGGGTGACTCTGGAGGACATTATGCTGAGTGAAGTATCTCAGTCACAAAAGGACAAATACTGCATGGTGCCACTGTTCTAAAACTGGACTGACCTTGGGATTGAGGAGAGACTGAGAAAGATGGGTTCAATATTGTGTACTGCATTGAAACATGAGGGAGAAAACTGTTTAAAAGGGATATGTGAGTAGACATTTTTGTCATAACAGGAGTCTCGAGTGAAGGCTACATGGTGGAATGAACCTGGGACAGAGTTTGTAAAACAATGAAAGAATTTTTCTTTTACTTTTCCAAGAGGGTAGTGTACTAGGGGGGAGGGTTGGGAGGAGAGAAAAGTGCAACAGTGAATGAATGGAAATCCAAAGACTCTGTAAATTTTATTGACATAATAAATTTTTAAAAAGCAAGAAAATCACAATATGTTAGGTACAGCTTAATCTGTATAGAGTCATATTTGATTCTTTTATCCTTTCTCAAGGGAAAAATGTGGATTTTTCTGTTGCAATTTCTTCCTTTTTCATACTACTGACTATGAGGCAGTTAGCAGAGTGCCATTCTCCTACCTTAACAGTTTCTTAACACTCTACTGTCCCAATGATTCAGTCTGGATAATGAGTTCTAAACTCAAAATGACTCACAGAATATGTAAGAATGTAGGATAAGAGGTCAAAAATATTTTACTACATAAAAATGTTCCTTTGCCTCCAACTGTGTTGTTGTTGTTAGGTGTTGTTGAACTGACTTTAACTTATAGAAACCCTAAAAAGAACAGATCTGAACCTTGTCCTATCTTACACCATCCTTACCATCTCCGTCATGATCAAACCATTGTCTCTGTGTGAACTCATAGTGTTGAGGGGCTCCCTCTCTCTATTTGACCCTTCACCTTTCCAAGCATAATGTGTCTTTAATGATTCCTGAGAATGTGTCCAAAGTAAGAAAGACCAATTTTCACTATCCTGATCTCTGAGGAACACCGTAGTCTCACTTCAAGACAGATTTTTGCTCTTTTGGGAATCCATGGTATATTCAACATCCTTCACTAACACCATAACTAAAATTTATTAATTCTTCTGCTGCCATTCATATTCACTATCCAACTTTCACGTGTTTATCAAGCAATTGAAAAGACCATGCCTTAGACAGGTTCACATTAGTCTTTAAACTGACATCCTTCATCTTGAGAACTTTGGAGAAGAAAATCCTTTATAACATTTTCACAATGCAACACAACTTTATATTTCTTGACTGTGGGCACAAAACGTATTGATTATAGATCAAAGTAACATGAAATTAACAGTTATGGAGATAGAGTACATCCCTTTGGCACTCCCATCCCAATACCAAACCATGCAGTGCTCCTCTGCTTCATTTGCACAACATGTTCCTGCTTCAGATATAGGTTCCTCATGAGGACATTCTTCGTTTATTCCTTATTTTCAGCCAGGATCCATCTGATATCAGCAATGATATCCCTAGTGCCACAACCTCTTCTAAAATCTTGCCTGAACTTCTGTCAATTCCCTATTTATGTACTGTTCCAACTATTTTTTTAATGATCTTCAGTAGTATTTTGCTAGATGTGATATCAATTATATTGTTCGGTAATTTCTGCATTCAGTTGGATCACCCTTCTTTGGAATAAGAAAAAAATAAGTACCTTTTTCCAAGCCGTTGGCCAACCATCCTCCAAATTTCCTGACATAGACTGGTGAGTGTATTTAAGGCTGTTAATTAAACACATCAATTCATATCCCATCGATTCCTGGGGCCTTATTTTTTGCCAATGCCTTCAAAGCAGCTTCCACTTCCTCTTTTATTACCGTTGACTCCTGTGCATAGAGTACTTTCTGAAATTTTTCATTGTCAATCAATTCCTCTGGTACAGTGACTCTGTGTATTCCTTCTATCTTCTTTTCATGCTTTCTGGGTCATTCAATACATTGCCCATAGAATCTTTCAACATAGCGACACAAGGCCTAAGCTTGTTTTTCAGTTCTTTCAACTTGAGAAATGCAGAGTGAGTTTTCACCTTTTTATTCTCCAATTCCAGCTATCTGCATATTCCATTATGATACTTTGCCTTGTCCTCCTGAGCTGCCCTTCAAACCTTCTGTTCAGTTTTCTCTCTTCAACATGTTTACCTTT
>NW_006400621.1:2909-3746 GCF_000299155.1 Elephantulus edwardii | reverse complement strand
AAAAAAAACAGAGTCTTACCTCTGGAGCAATACGTGGTGTCATGATGCATGGAGAGGAGATTGACACTGCCAACAGCTTCCTCTTGCTTGGATCCACAATTAACACCCTTGGTATGAGCAGTCAGGAAATAAGAAGAAACATTGCAACAGGAAAATATGTAGTTAAGGACTTTTCCAAATTGGTCAGTAGTGATGTGTGAGGACTAAGGTGCGTCTGATTCAGGCCATGGTCTTTTCGAATACTAGCTATGCATCTGAGACCTGGACAACAAATAAGGATGACAGAAAAAGAGTTGATGCTTTCGAGCTGTGGTGTTGGAGAAGAGCACTGAACATTCCATGGACAGCCAAGAAAAGGAATATATCTTGGAGAGAGTGTGGCTGGAGTGTTCTTTGGAGGCACGAATGATGATGTTTCGCCTCCCATACTTTGGACATATTAATAGAAGGTGCTATTTCTTGGAGAGGTACACAATGTTGGGAAAGGTGGAGGGATGGAGAAGGAAAAGAAGTCCTTCGACCAGGTAGATTGACGAGGTGATTGCTGCATGAGCTCTTGTGTGTCCGGAAGTGTGAGGATAGTGCAGGATAGGTCTGGGTTCGGATCTTTTGTTCATAGAATTGCTAAGAGTTGTGCTCGACTCAACGACACCTAACAAAAAACAGCAATAATATTAAATTATTAACAACTTGACTTTTCTTCTCTATTTGTCATAATATTGCCTATTGGTCCAGAGGTGACGATTTTTGTTTTCTTGATATTGAGATGTAATATATATTGAAGGTTGTAATCCTTAATCTTCTACTGCAAGTTCTCTTCACTTCCAGCAAGCAAGG
>NW_006400621.1:0-1739 GCF_000299155.1 Elephantulus edwardii | reverse complement strand
CCTTCCCTCCATGCATCAAATTGTGCAACCCTGTGGTTTCACTCATACCCATCCTTACACCTCTGCTCCCACACCTTTCCTCCTTGGATCCTCATACATGTTTTACTAGCTATGCTTCTATTTTTACAATAATGGTCTTATGAAGTATTTGTCTTTATGAAGCTAAGTTAGTTAACTCAGAATAATGCTCTCCAGGCTCTCCTAAGTTATGTAGTGTTTTTCAAAAGTGTTCCTCCTGAGGGCTGCATAGTATTCCATTGTGTGAGTGTATCACAGTTTCTCAATCCATTCAGTTGGGATAAGACATTGGGCTTGATCATATGCTACTGCCTGAAATGATTCATTCTCAACCTATTCTTTTTGGTTCAATGACTGTGAGCATTCCTTACAGCTTCTTTTGCTGCATCCTAGATCATTCAATATTTTGCCCATAGAATCTTTCATAGTTACAACTAAAGGCTTGAATTTGTTTTTTGTTCTCTCAACTTGAGAATTATCAAACATGCTCCTCTCTTTTAGTTTCCTAAATTCAATTCTTTGTACATTTTATTTTAATATTTAGCATTGTCCTTTGGAGATGCCCTTTGAAATCTTCTGTTCAGCTCTCTTATCTCAGCAAACCTTTCCCCCACTTTGGAATATTTTCGTTCAATGCACATTAAGTTTTAGAATCTCTTCAGACATCCCTTTCTACGTTTTCCTTCTTCCTTATCTTTGTGATGACATTTTGCTTTCTTCCCTCCCTAAAGACTCTGTTATAAAAACCCTCCTCAGTAAGTTCACAGTGAGACTTCCCCATTCTGCATCCCCAGAATGAGGAACTTCACCCAGGGTCTCCCCTATTTCCCCCCTTTAATAGAACTGCATTAAGCTTTCTCTTGTTCTCTCTAATTTCTTTCTTAAGTCCACTAAGTTAACACTAAGAACTTACTCACTCAGGGTATTTAATTATAATATATATATATTTTTTGTCTCTTTTTGCTCTGCTATACATGTGTTTATATTAACAGTTATGCAGATGGCAAAACCCTGCTTGCTGAAACTGAGAAGGACCTGAAATACTTGCTGCAGAGGGTCATGGACTGTAGCCTTCAGTATAGATTGAGGCTCAATGTCAAGAAGACAAAGATTCTCACCACTGGACCAATTGGCAGCATCAGGATTAGTGGTGAAGAGATTGAAATTGTTAACAACTTCAGTACGCTTGGCTCCATGGTCAACCCTCTTGGTACCAGTAGCCAGGAAATTAAAAAAAAATGTATTGCGATGGGTAAGTCTGCTGTTAGGGACCTCTCTAAAGTACTGAAGCACAATGGTGTCTCTCTGGGGATTAAGGTGTGTCTGATTACAGGCTATGGTCTTTGAAATCACCTGTTATGCATCAGAGAGTTGGACAATGACTAGGGAAGATAGAAGAATTGATACCTTTTAGCTGTGGTGCTGGAGAAGAATATTGAATGCACAGTGGACTGCCAAGAAAACAAACAAATTCATCTTGGAGAGGGTTAAACCATGCTGCTCCTTAGAGGCAAGGATTCTGGGGCTTCGTTTGACATACTTTGGACATGTTGTAAGGAGGGACAGGCCCTCTATGAGATGGATTGATTCAATGACTGGGGTAATCGGGATGGGTGTGTCAGAGGCAGTGCAATTGGCACAGGATAGAGCAGGGTTTAGGGCTGTTGTACATAGGGTCGCTATGAGTCGCAAGCAACTCGACAGCACATAACAACAACAAA
>NW_006400620.1:18106-19488 GCF_000299155.1 Elephantulus edwardii | reverse complement strand
CGTTCTACAATAGTGGCATCATGCAATATTTGTCCTTTTGTGACTGGGATATTTCACTCATCATAATGTTCTCCAGAGTCAACCATTTTGAATAATTTTGCACGAGTTCCTTGTTTTTCAATGCAGCATAGTATTCTATTGGTGAGATGAGATGGTGTTGTACATAGGTGTTGTATATAGGTGTTGTTATGAGTCTCAGGCAATTTGATTACACATAACAACCACCACAACAACAACTTGATCTATCTGTGAAGGAATTCTGATGGCCAAGTGGTAAGAAGTTGCACTGACATTCCAGTGGCAGATAGTTCAAATCCACCAACTGCTCTGTGCGACAAAGATGGGCAATCTCCTTCTATATGATTGACTGCCTCTGAAAACTGGCTAGCAGATTAGCTATGAGTGGATTTTGATTCAATGACACATAATAATTCAACTTTAAGGTCATTTATTTTCTTTATTAAAAGTAGTAGAACAGTTGAACTTGATGAAAATGACTAATGCCACTGAACACTGCACATAGAGAATACTGATGAGGCAAATGATTTTTACATATGTTTGCCACAACTAAAACATAACAAATTTACTTATAAATGAAAAGTGAGTTGATTAAAAGAAAAAAAAACATTGAAATATCTGATAGTGCATCTGCTATTGCATTAGGCAAAAATAGTTGTTGCTTTGAAAGTTCTGTTTAGGATAATGTACATGCATGAAACACAGTGTATATTACTGATGAAAAACAGTGACTACAAACTTGATCAGCAAATCAGTGTAAAAGAAAAATATTTTAAAAAAGAATAATTAAAAACCCCTTAAAAAGTTCTGTATAGAAAAGGCTTAAGAACAAACAAGTTGTTAGGTCGTAACTAAGGACTCTTGTCCTGAAGTTTAATTTGCATAACATTTTATTTAAATTGTGATTTGTTCTTGCCAAAGATCAAAGAGGAATGGGGCACTGTGGTAGATATTGGTCCCTATGGTAGATTGTATTTCCAAAGATAGCTAACATACCATAACCTACGCCATATGGCCTTCTTTTAATGTACTGCTGCTATTCTTTTAATTGATTCATTGCATTTATCTCTACTTTCTGTTGAGTGCCTTCACCAAACTGGGAGCTCTAATAGTTTAGTGGTAAGGAGTTGCTCTGCCAACCTAACGGCAGAGGGTTCAGATCCACCCACTGTTGTTTGGGAAAATGATGGGGAATCTCCTTGCATGTGATTTATAACCTCAGTTGTAAACAGACACTAGTGATTGGGACATGGAATGTGAGAACCATGATTGTAGGAAAATTAGATATCGTTAAGGAAGAAATGGAACGCATAAATATTGACATACTAGGCATTGGTGAGATGAGATGGACTGGCATGGGGCAT
>NW_006400620.1:5963-15006 GCF_000299155.1 Elephantulus edwardii | reverse complement strand
TGTCAATCCATTTCGTCTGGGGTCTTTCTCTCCTGTGCTGACTCTCCACCCTTTCAAGTATGATATCCTTCTCCAAGGACTGGTCCCTCCTGGCCATATATCCAACGTATGTGGACAGAGCTTCAAAATCCTTGTCTCCAAGGAGTAGTTTGGTTTCATCCTCTCCAAGACAGACCTATTTGTTCTCATGGTGGCCCATTGTATGTTCAATACTCTTTTCCAACACCACAGCTCAAAAGCATCAATTCTGCTGCTGCTGTCCTTAGTCATGATCCTTAATCTCTGGTGTATAGCATGTAATTGTGAAAACCATGGCCTAGATCAGGCACACCTTAGTCTCTAGACTAATATCATTAATCCTCAGTACTCTGAAGATGTTCCTGACAGCAGATTTTCCCAATGCAATTCATCTTTTGATTTTCTGGCTGCTGGTACCAAGAGTGTTGATTGTAGAGCCAAATATCCCAAACCCACTGTCCTCAAGTTGAGTTGGACTCAGAGTAATCCTCCATCAGGCTGTAAATCTTTATGGGAGCAGACTGCTTAGCTTTCTTCTTCAAGTTGCTGATATTTCAGAGAGCAAGCCAAGACACTGTGTACTATATGTCATAAAATATGTTGACTTAAACACATGCACGCATTATCTGATTATGAAATTTTGTCTTTTGGTTTTATTGCTATAATAGCTTTCCTTTTTATTTTTAAAAATGTTTATCTTTTTATGAGAAATATTTTTAAATTGGTAATATATTTGGAAAATGCAATATTTAAAGTGTATAAAACATATATTGAAAAGTATATATTACATTCATGTCATCTACACACCCCACCACTTAGTATATCTTCTTAGAAGTTTGTTCTGCATAAATCAAATACAAAGATAATCTTTTTGTTCTCTTTTCACATAAAAGATAGCTTATTTTACATATTTTTCTAACACTTTGCATTCAAACTGTAGCTCTTTTGTTGTTGTTGTGTATAATTTAATCAGATCGGACTGGCATAGGAGGAGATTGCCCTTCCTTCTCTAGCAGAAAACCTGGTGGATTCAAACCATGCACCTTCGGGATTGCAGTGTAGCTTCTTGTCCGTAGGCCATCAGCGATCCCTCAAAGTGTAGCTCTTTTGAATCCCAGAACATTTAATTGTGCTAATGTGAAACCTATACTTGGACCAAGAGGCAGTAGTCAGAACAGAGCAGGATAACACTGCATGGTTCAAAATTGGGAAGGGTGTACGCCAGGGATGCATCCTGTCTCCATACCTTTTCAACATGTATGCAGAGCAGATTATCCAAGAGGCTGGGCTCTATGAGGAGAATTGTGGCCTCAGGATTGGTGGAAGATCTATTAACAATCTGCGTTATGCAGATGACACAACCCTGCTTGCTGAAACTGAGGAGGACCTCATGCACTTGCTGTGAAGGGTCAAGGACTGCAGCCTTCAGTATGGACTGAGGCTCAATGTCAAGAAGACAAAGATTCTCACCACTGGACCAATTGGCAGCGTCAGGATGGATGGCGAAGAGATTGAGATTGTTCACAGCTTCAGTTTGCTCGGCTCCACAGTCAACACTCTTGGCACCAGCAGTCAGGAAATCAAAAAGCGTATCGCGATGGGAAAGTCTGCTGTTAGGGATCTCTCTAAAGCACTCAGGAGCAACGGTGTCTCTCTGGAGACTAAGGTGCACCTGATATAGGCCATGGTTTTTGCAATCACTTGTTATGCATCAGAGAGTTGGACAATGACTAGGGAGGACAGAAGGAGAGTTGATGCTTTTGAGCTGTGGTGCTAGAGAAGAGTACTGAATGTACCATGGACTGCCAGGAAAACAAACAGATTCATCTTGGAGAGGATTAAACCAAGCTACTCCTTGGAGGCAAGGATTCTGGGGCTTCATCTGACATACTTTGGACATGTTGCCAGGAGGGACGGGTCCTTGGAGAGGGACATCATGCTTGGGAGGGTGGAGGGACAGTGCAAGAGGGGAAGACCCTCTATGAGATGGATTGATTCGGTGACTGGGGTAATTGGGATGGGTGTGTCAGAGGCAGTGTGGTTGGCGCAGGATAGAGCAGGGTTTAGGGCTGTTGTGCATAGGGTCGCTATGAGTCGCAAACGACTTGACGGCACATAACAACAACAACATCATCTTGAAATAATTTTCCCATATTAGTCCATAAATATGCATTTATTTTTGATAGCTCTGCCAACTGAATGCAGATTTGATTAGTGAAAAATTATATCTTGGTGTAATTTGAGACTGAAATAACACACCAGCAGACAACTACCTGAAATACAGTCTGGGTTTAGAAGAGGCCCTGATATGAGGATATTATAGTTAATGCCAGATGAATCTTGCCTGAAAGCTGAGAGTACCAGAGGAATGTTAATCTATGTTTCAATGACTATGCAAAGGCATTTGACTGTGTAGATCATAACAAACTGTGGCTGACTCTGAGAAGAATGGGAATCCCAGAACACTTGATCGTTCTAATGCGAAACTTATACTTGAACCAGGAGGCAGTCGGCAGTCATAAGAACAGAGCATGGAAACACCACATGGTTCAAAATTGGGAAGTGTGTATGCCAGGGATATGTCCTATTTCCATACTTTTAAAATATATATGTGGAACAGATTATCAGGGAGGCTGGGCTCTATGAGGAGAAATGTGGCATCAGGATTGGAGGTAGACTCATCAATAAGCTGTGTTATGCAGATGACACAATCCTGCTTGCTGAGACTAAGGAGGACTTGCTTCAGAAGATTAGGGACTGCAGCCTTCAATATGGGTTGAAGCTCAACATCAAGAAAACAAAGATTCTCACCAGTGGGAAGATTCGTAGCATCATGATAGATGGTGAAGAGATTGAAATTATAAACAACTTTAGTTTGCTTGGCTCCATAATCAACACTCTTAGTACCAGGAGCCAGAAAATTCTAAGACAAGTTGCAATGGAAAAGTCTGCTGTCAGAGATTTCTCCAAAGTACTGAAGAGGAATGACGTTAGTCTGGAGACTAAAGTGTGCCTGATCCAGTCCATAGTCTTTGCAATTATTTCTTGTGCATCAGAAAGCTGGACAATGACTAGAGATAATAGAAGCAGAATTAATGTCTTTGAGCTGTGGTGCTGAAAAAGAGTATTGAATACATCATGGACTGTTAGGAGAGCAAACAAGTTCATCCTAGAGAGGGTGAGACCACGCTGCTCCCTAGAAGGAAGGATTCTGAAGCTTCATACTTTGGACATGTTGCAAGGAGGAACCAGTCCTTGGAAAGGGACGTCATGCTTGGGTGGAGGGCATCGCAAGAGAGGAAGCCTCTCGATGAGATGCATTGATTCAGGGACTGGGGTAATGGGAGTAGGTGTGTCAGAGACAATAATATTGGTGCAAGATAAAGCAGGTTTTAGGGCTGTACTATGAGCACTATGGTCACTATGAGTTGCAGATGACTCAGTGGCACATGACATTAGGAACAACAGCATTCATCTTACTATGTGTGATGAGACCATTGCCTTATATGTTTAACAGTCCTTTAATTTCCTGTATTTCTACCTAGTGAGCTCTGGTGGTCTAGTGGTAAGGAGCTGCATTCTCATCCCAATGGTGCACAATTCTAATTTCACCAGTTCTCCACAGAAGATAGGTGGACAATCTCCTATGCAATTTACTGTCTCTGAAAACCCACTGGTGGATCAGCTATGAATTGGTTCAGGCTCAATGGTACACAACAACAACAACAACAATGTATCTCTAGCTAATTTTAATTTGTTTTGGTTTTGTTTTTTTAATTTTTAAAATCCCTTTATATGTTGGAGACATTGGACCTTTGTCAGTGATTCAAGTCCCTTTCTTCTTCAGAATTCCAACCCTAATTTGATGCTGGTATTAGGATTCTCCAAATATCCCGATGTACACGCATATTGTAGAAAACTCAGAAAAGGAAGAAAAGTCAACATAATCCCACACAACAATTTTCAAAGCTGATTAGTGTAGAAAACATGTCTAGCCTTATTTCTTTAAGTGGATGAAGGTTTCAGATAAAAGAGGCTAACTGTTGAGCACCTAAATATGCAGTTTATTTTTTATTACTATTTCATATATGAGAACCTTGAAGTTCAGAAAGGCTGAAATGCTTCACTAAATTCATACAGCCTGTTGTTGTTGTTGTTGATTGGTGTCGGCTCTATGAACAAAAGACCTAATGCCTTTCTGTAACTATCATCATTTCTACAAGTTCATAGAGTTTCTATAGGCATGTGGTTTAGGAAGTGGATGCCACTCCTGCTTCCAAACCTGTTTTACAATGGGGAGCTCACAAACACTGTTCACATTGGGAAACCATTATGGCATTTGACACCACAATGGTACAAGGTCCAGTATCACAGCAAACCCAGATTACTTCAGTACAGCAAATTGACAAAGAGTTATGTACAAAGTAGAAGACTGTTCCTCCAAAATATAACAACACTAGTCTCACTTAGCCATGTTTAATGTCATACAGCTAGTAAGAGATAAAACTTAGGTGAAAAATTGAAGTTCTATCCCTTTCTATATTTCTAGTTTATGTACTACCACCTATATTTTAAAAGTGATCTGACACTTCTCTAAGGATCCATAGCAATTGAATAACAGCCACCATAATTGAGATGATCCTGATAGAAATGATACATCTCATTGTTGTTTTGAATCCACTAGACTTCATTTACTTCCGACCCTAGAACACTCACAGGTCTGAAACTATCACATTCACAAGGAAGGCAGGTGCAGCTGGCTGCTGTTGGCACCTGGCCATGATAAGACAAGCCCTGGTCATTTGTCAGTGTTCCGGGAGTGCCTGGTTCATGTTAAGATCCTGGCACGGCGCCTCACTCCACTGTATAATCATACTGGCCATGGCAAGGCTGATTAAATCCTCTTGAGACTCTTGCATATCCATGGACCCTGCAGGCTAGAAGAACCCAGAAACAGAACAGGGCATGTCCAGAAGTGCACCCCAAAGGCTGGAGATTCCTCTGATCCCTTGTCATAGGTAAATAATTTATTGTCAACATAAAATTCAGGCAAGTCTTTTCCCCCCCTTTCTAGACTAAAATAGAATGATACAACTTAAATCTACACCAACAGTTTCCTAATAGTGTTTCCAGTTGTCCTCTGAGGTGGCCTGAGATCAAGGAGGTTTATCTGGTGGTTCCTAAGGGAATTCAGGAAATGCTGAATAAGTGGGGAGTCTCAAAGCTGCACTCCAACATCAGCTCTACTTCTGTCTATAGCTTCCACACTAGATTTATGTAGAAAAAAAATGTTTCCAGCTAATACCAGTCTAAGGACCATTTTGTTTTCCTGGTGTAGAAATTGAGGTCTAGAAGGGGTTTATGTGACTAGAATCACATAGAAAGTTTAGAGAAAGGTCTCCAAGGGTACTCAGTCAAAACTCTCTCCACCATCTATTTGAGCCCTGGTATCACACTGAGTCCTCACGCTTTATTTGCTCTGTGGCTTGTATTATTACAAAATATTAGTCGACTATCCTCCAAGCTCATAGCTGAGAATCAACTTGTGTTGAATTTTCAAAAGCTCCTCTGTCAAACCAATTCTCCATGGGAGTGTCTGTCACTGTTTGCAATTCATCCTTATTTACAGCCTAGCTTCTCTGTCCAGATTAAGAATAAGCTCTACTGAAGTATGGGGGGCGGGGGAGGGGGAACAAAAGAGTGCCCTTATAAAAGCTTATCAAAATATTTTTTCTAGATTTTGAAGGAAGAGAAAAAGTTAATGGAAAATTTTTTAAAAAGTTATAAAAAAAGTCCTTGTATTGCCCAATATGGTACTTATTTGTTCTCATAACTCACAACTGTGTGTACAAGAGAACAAAACACTGCCTGCAAAAGCCTCGACATCACCTCTATGCCTGAGCCATTATCAATGATTTTATAGCCAGCCCTTATGTATCTACTTGAAAGAGTTCTGATGATGAAGTTATTAAAGCATTCAGCTGTTAACTGAAAAGGGGTTGGTTTAAATGCATCCACTGCTCCCGGGGAGAAAGATGTGACAACCTACTTCTGTAAAAATTCACAGCCTTGGTAACCACATAAGGCACTTCTACTCTGTTCCATAGCATCAATATGCATAGGAATCAGCTCAACAACAATAAGGTTTTGACAGGTACATACACTGGCCAGGGATATTCAGCAATAATACAGACTTAGGACAAAGGGATGATTGGAAAGATTGTCCCTACTGAACAATACCCAGACTCATAAGAGAAAAAGCAACAGTCATTTGAATAGTTGATATTTTGTTTATAATGTTGTTGTTGTTGTTGTTAAGTGCCGTCAAGTCGCAGGTGACTCATAGCGACCCTATGAAGGAGAGTCCTCGACGCTTGGGTGCCTTTCATCCTCTCTCCAGGTTCATAGGGTTTCCAGAGGCAAGCTATTATGGAAGTGGATGCCACTCCTCCTTCCACGCTTGTTTAATCGCGAAGCTCCACCCCACTCTCTGTCTGCATTGGGTAGCCAGCCATTAACGCATTTGACACATCCGTGTCACAGTGTTCAGCCTCACAGCAACCACAAGTGACCGCGGGATGGCAACTTGTACACCAGGGCTACACGACCTAGAGGAATGTCTTTGTCTTGGTCATAGATATTCTTATTTGTTTTAATTTTTAACATTTTTAATATTTTATTAATATTCTTAATAATTGAGAGGGGGTTTTTGTTGGTGTTTCTTTAAATTTTGTACCTCAATCTCCTTATCCTAACCCCAGCTTTACTGACTTTTTTCATCCAATATGACAGTTTCTCTTTGCTTGCTGAAAGTGAAGAGAATTTGAAACTCTTGCTGAAGAACAAGGTCTAGAGCCTTCTATATGGGTTATATCTCAATGTCAAGAAAACAAAGGTTGAGCCTCAAGAGAGGAGACAGGTGTGCATGTAGACCATTAGTACCTACTAGCACCCAATGAAGACTGTGCCACTTCCCTGGGCTTTTGTGTGTTCAGGCAGGAACAGCTCTTTCCTACCGAGCCATAGGAAAAGAAACAGGTACATAAGTCAGTACTGCTACATAGTCAGTACTAGTGGACCTGGGGAGCAAAATATTCCAGGCAGCACTTCTGGAACTTTGCCTATGTGCCCCTTTCCATCAAATTACTGGGCAGGACAGAGAAGCAGGCACTCTACAGCAAAGAGAAAGATTTCAATTCTCTACCATTCAAAGGACAACCAGCTGAGAAGCTTGCCATAGAAAACAAGGAACAAAGCTGCCCATGGACAACCAGCGAGGAAGATTTTCACTTGGAAACTGAATCAGGGGCAACATTGAAAGTCTGAAACTTGATCATGAACATTATAAAGATACAGAACAAACATCAACCTATGCAGACACAACAGAAACTGCCTCTTGCATACCAAGAAGAACTTCACATAATGCTAAGGAAGCAGAAGGCAGGTTCAAACATTATGAAATTAAACAAAATAAACCTCCTAAAAACGTAGATCACAGACCAAATGAATACCACAGTCAGGGATGTAGAAGAAATATACCAGTGTGGATTTACATTAATTAATACTTAAGAAGTTACATTATGATGGAAGAAAATGTTGAAATCATAATTAAAGAAGTATAAGAATTTTAAAAATCATCACAAGACAGAGATGTTTCAACCAACATGGTACTGGAAACAACAGAAATGCATGAAAATGCAATCTAGAATATGAAGACCAAATAGCAGAACTAGTTTACATGCTGCAGAGACAAAATAGCAGAGTATAGAGATGGGGCAGGAATCAGCAAGCTAGAAGACAATAACTTCGAAGGAAACTTACTGGAAGGAAAAAGAGGGAGAAGACAGAAAGCAAATATTAGAATCATGTTGGATAACATCTAACGGAACAACATACATGTTATTGGAATTCTAGAACTGGAGGGGAGGAGGAGGGTACACATTGATAAAATTATGTAAGAATTAGTAGATGAAAACTTCTCAGTAGGGTGGAAAATTGGGAAATCCACATTCAAAAAACTCAGCAAATTCCAAACAGACTAGACTGAGCCCAAAAGAAAAACATCAAGATATAACACAGTCAAATTCTCCAAAATTAGAGACAATTATTAAAAGCTATGTGAGAAATACAAAGAGGCACCTACAAAGGAGAACCAATTAGATTAAGCTCTGGCTTCCCAGCAGAAACCATGTGAGGAAAAATCAATGGGATAACTTATGCAGAAAGCTGAAAGAAAACAATTACCAACCAAAGATCCTATATCAAATATGAAGGAGAAACTAGGTCATTTGCAGAAAAACAAGAACTTAAGAAATTTATTAAAACAGGTCAAACTCCATAAGAAATACGACAGGATTCCCTTCACACGGAAACTTCACAGGAAAGTGGATGGACCAAAATATTCAGCATCAGTAGAAAAAGAAATGCAGCAATAAAACCTAGTCTGTCAATAATTACACTTAATGTAAATGGGTTAAAAGTTTCAGTTAAAAGAAAAAGAGTAGCAGAAAAGAAAAAAGAAGGAAGAAAGAAAGAAAGAAAGAAAGGAAGGAAGGAAGGAAGGAAGGAAGGAAGGAAGGAAGGAAGGAAGGAAGGAAGAAACCAGTCAATACATTGCCTATAAGAAACACATCTAAGAAACAAGGAGAAAGACTTAAAATCAAAAGGTTGGATTAATATGCCAAGCAAATGGCATCTATAAGAAAACAGAGGTGGAGCCGAATCTCTTACTCACTGGTCAGGGCATGCAGCTGTAGGGCAGGGTGGTGCTGAAGGAGGGAGCAGGCAAGAGACTCTGAATGCTTTGGCCTTGAACCTCAAAGCAGGACCTCTCAGGGTTTGTTTGGGGGTACACCAAGAGTTGGAAAAGCTACGCTAGGCAAAGATCTTGCTTCAAGATCAGGACTGAAATACATTAAAGTGAGTAATTTCACTAAAGAAGGGAAATTAAATGAAGAATATGACTGGAAGAGATCTATATTTGTTCCTATCCCAAAGAAAGGTGACCCAACAGAAAGTGGAAACT
>NW_006400620.1:0-948 GCF_000299155.1 Elephantulus edwardii | reverse complement strand
ATTTTGAATCTTGACTTCCTTTCTTATCTCTCTATTCCTAGATGGACCTGCTCTCTCCTTCTGACACTGTTTCTTTCTCTTAATTAATTTTCCTCTGTAAACTTTACATCATCTTAGTAAACTTTCCTGTCTTTATCAAAAGGAAAAAAAAACCACAACTCAAAACACACACACCAAATAACACAACACAACAAAACAAAAATTTTCAGTCTCTAACACCTAACGGAGGCTTACCATGAGTTTTAGAAGCAGGGGTGTTATCCACTTTCCTAAACAACATGCCTCTGGAAACTCTATGAACTTTGAAAAATGACAATAGCTATAGAAAGGCTTCAGGTCTTTTGTTCACACGGTCGCTATGAGTAGTGCTCAACTCAACAGCAATCAACAACGCAACCATGAGTTAGAATCAACTGGTAGGCAGTGTGTTAGAAAGCACTACAGCTCATAAAGTCAGCATAATTTTATCTCTTATCAGAAAGAAGATGAGTAATCTCCTGCCCTGCTATTTACAGCCTCTGAACACTAGCTATGAGTCAGTTCTGACTCAATGACATGAAATAGACTACTTAGGGAGAAGGGGGGGCAGGGGGGAATCAAACCCACTGTTGTTGAGATTATTTCAACTCAAAGTGACCCTCAAGGACAGAATGAAATTGCTTCATGGTGTTTCCAAAGCTGTAATTTTCATGGAGGTAGCCTGATACATCTCTCTTCTATAGAGCAGTTGGTAGATTTGAATCACTGATCATTCAGTTAGTAATCAAGTTTGAACCACTGTACCACTAGGGCTTTAAATCCCCTTAAAATGTTAACATGTGCATTTTATCTATTTACTAATTTTTACTCCCCTCTACTTTCCCTGCCATTTCTGGTAACTATCCAAGAATGATGCTTATTCTTATTGTTATGTGCCATCCAGCCAAGTCCGACTCATGGTAACCCTAT
>NW_006400619.1:18073-18861 GCF_000299155.1 Elephantulus edwardii | reverse complement strand
CTCCTTGCCCAGTTCCTGTTGTCAAAGGGAATGCCTTTAGTCTCTCTCCATTGAGAATGATATTGGTTCTTAGTTTTTACTATGTCGAAGAAATTCCCTTCTATTTTTATTTTGTTGTGTGTTTTAATCAGGAAAGGGTGTTGGATTTTGCTAAATGACTTTTCTGCATCAATTGACAGGATCATGTGGCTCTTGTTATTTGCTTTATGAATGTGATTAATGACACGGTTTGTTTTTCTTATGTTGAACCATCCTTGCATACCTGTTATAAATCAAACTTGGTCATGGTGAATTATTTCATGTACTCTTAGATCGTATTGCCAGGATTTTATTCAGGATTTTTGCAACTAAGTTCATGAAAGATATTGGCCTCATAACACTTGGCGATGGGGTTGTGGAGAGATTGGAACCCTGATTCACTGCTGGTGGGATTGTAAAATGGTGAAACCACTATGGAAGGTGGTTTGATACTTAGTCAAAAAGTTTGAAACTGAAATACCATTTGACCCAGCAATTGTACTTCTTGGACTATACCTTAAAGAAACCAGAATCATCATCCAAACAAATGTTTGGACACCTATGTTTATTGCTCTGTTAATTACAATAGCAAAGAGATAAAAACAATAAAAATTCCCATCAACAAATGAATGGACAGGAAAACTATGGTATATTTACACAATGGGATACTATGCAACAAAGAAAATAATAAACTCATTAATCATTAGGCAACATTGGTCATCCTGGAGGATATACTGCTGAGTGAAATGTCTCAGTTCCAAAAGGAAAAA
>NW_006400619.1:10560-11523 GCF_000299155.1 Elephantulus edwardii | reverse complement strand
AGCTTTAACCCAAGACCACCAGTAAGGTGATAAAGCATCCTCCCTTCCGCCCTTTACATCTATGCCCCTGTTCAGCATGAAGAAGCCAGAGAGTCAGCATCCAATTCCCAAATCAATAAGACAGTTTGTTTAATTACTATTGGAAAGTGCTTGTCATTCCTCTGTAGCATCTTGTCCCCACTGGACCCTCATCATTTCCTTCACTTGTTCTCCCCTCCGACCAAACTGTGCAGCTCTGCAACTGCATCCTGGCCCATCCTCACCCTTCTGCCCCCAACCCTCACCTCCTTGTACCCCCAATAAGTTTTCCCCAATTAAAATATCATCTTAAAAAAAAGGACAAATATTGCATAGGGCCACTATTGTAAAATGAGACTGACATCAGGGTGAGGGGAGACAGAAAAGGAGGGGAGGAATGATGTATATTGCATTGAAACAGATGAGGGAGAGAACTGTTTAAAAGGATATATGAATGGATATTCTTGTCATTAGGAAGTCCAGAGTGAAGTCTGCATAGTGGCGTGAACTTTGAGGGGAGGGACTGCATAACAATGAAAGAGTTTTCCTTTCTTTTCCAGGAGAGGAGTGAATTGGGGTGGGGGGAACGGGTAGGGAAAAAAGTGCAACAATGAGTGACTGAAAGCCGTAAGTCTCTGTAAACTTTCATTAAAATTAATTTAAAAAATAAAGGAAATATATTATTTGAATTTACATGTAAGATAATGGTACAGAATAAAAGGTACAATGAAAAGAGGACTGGGGTGAGGAAGTGGAAGGGGAGAGGGAAGAAATTGTGCAACAATGAATGCAACCAAATCTAACTTCTCTGGAAACTTTTATTAATATCACAACTAAAATTTTTTTTTAAATAAAAGCAACTCAGGAAAAATGAAGACTCTGCAAAGGAAAAACAACAAAACTAAAGTCTCTGACTTCTTGGCAGAAACTATGCAAGCAAGAAGG
>NW_006400619.1:5007-8169 GCF_000299155.1 Elephantulus edwardii | reverse complement strand
ATTTATTTTGCTTCCGTTTCCTTGTTTTTCTTTTTTCTTTCATATTTTTCTTACTTCCACATCTGTCCTTTTTCTTTTAATTTATTCTTTTATCCTCCCTCATTTTTGCTTCTTACATTTTTCCTTTTCCAATTTCTTATTTTCCGTTACCTTTTTTCTTTAGATTTTTTTCTGATTCAAGCGAAAGTTTATAAGGCAAAGTAATTCTTTTTTTATTTGTGTGTTTCACAATTTCCTTTACTGACATTATGTTTCATACAATCATTCTCATACATTGCATTTTATAAAATTAATCACCATTGCACTATGGCCACTATTGCCCCATCTTCTCAGATCTCTACCTGATCTTTCACATTTCCTTTATTCCCTCCTTGAATCCACCAAATTGTGCAGCCCTATGATTTCTCCCTACCCATCCTCACTCTCTGCTCCCATTCCTTATATATTCTTTTATCTTTAATTTCAAAAATTATTTCTTCTTGGTGTTTATTCTGTTTCTCCTTGTCACTGTTATTAAGTATCATTAAGCCAACTATGACTAAAAGTGAGCCCATGAACAATGCATCTGAACCCTACCCTATCCTGTGTCATCCTTATCATCTTTGACACACTTGAACCTACTGTAGAGTCACTGTGTCATTTCACCTCCTGAGGATCTTCTCCTTTGCTGACTCTCCACCTTCCCAAGTATGATGCCCTTTTCCAAGGACTGGCCCCTCTTAACAACATGCGCAAAGTATGTGAGTTGAAATTTCACTATCCCTGCCTCCAGGAAACACTCTGGATATCCAGTTTTCAAGAGATATTTGTTTGTTCTTTTGGCAGTCCATGGGATATTCAGCACTATTCTCCAACAAGGGCATTGTTTAACTTAATTCAAGGGCATTGGTTCTTCTCTGTCGTCCTCACTCATCATGCAGCTTTCAGATCCATAGCAAGCGATTGAAAAGATTATGGTATGGATCAAGTGTACCTTTGTCTTCACACTGACATTTGCTCCTTAGCACTTTGGAGAGGTCCCTGACAGCAACTTTCCCAATGAAATATATCTTTTTCTTTCCTAGCTGCTTGTGCCCAGAGTGTTGACTGTAGATCCAGGTAAGATGAAGTCACTGACAATTTCTATCTCTTCTCTGTCTATCATGATGTTGCCTATTGGCCCAGTGGTGGGGCTTTTTGATTAATTGATGTTGAGTTATAACACATATTGAAGGCTACAGTCTTTAATCTTTTAAAGGAAGTGTTTCAAGTCCTCCTCACCTTCAGAAGATGAGTCTTCTTTGGATCTTGTTGCCATATTCTTTTTCATATGATCCAGCTTTTCTTGTTTGCTATTGTCTCGTGTGTGTGTGTGTGTGTGTGTGTGTACTATTCACAAGACAGAGCAACTGTGCCAACACTGCCCCGGCACACCCCAACTTCTACAGTTCACCCACTGGGTGAATTGTCACCACACACTCCTGCACTACAGGATCAGTGACAGATAGCATTCAATATCAGCCCAACACATCTTCCCATGCTCTGCACAATCAGCAGACAGATCTGCACACACTCTCCCGTTCTCTACCTCAGAAATGAAACAGGACTTACATATTTCACTCTGTACAAAAACTAACTCAAGGTGTATCAAAGATCTAAATGTAAAGCCTAAAACCATAATGGTCATCAAAGAAAAAAATAGAAGCATAGAAACACACTTACGGAACCTGATACATGGCATAAATAATATTACCACATAGAAATAAAAATGCACCCACAGCAGAAGACAAACTAGAAGACTGTGATTACCTAACAAACACGTGTGTGCATCAAAGTGTGCTCTTTGAAGATTAATAAAGTAAAGAAAAAAAGAATAAAGAAGTAACTGTCGTTGTTGATTTCCTTCAAGTCGAGCATGACTCATAGTGACCCTATGAACAAGAAGTTTAAATCCCCTCTACAACTATCGACATTTATCAAAGTTCATAAAGTTTCTGGAGGCATGTTATTTAGGAAGTGGATGCCACTCCTGCTTCTAACAAATAATACCAGAGATAAATAGGCTATGACCTTATTTTTTTAATAGTTGAGTAACCTATGTTCTGTTGGTTTTGTTCTTTTTTTTAAATTCATTTTTGAACACTTTCTTCCCATTCTATTATACCCCTTGCCCTTCCTGCTATGCAGATTGTTATCCTACACATAGGCTATGACTTTAAATGAAGAGTCCCAGTGTGGCAAACAGCTAACGTGGTTGAGTGCAACCTGGAGACACCTTGGAAGAAATGCCTGACAGTCTACTTATGAAAATTCACCAGAGAACACTTCTACCCCGACACAAAATCAACTGATCTTGTCATAAATATAGAAGCTATTGATTAGATAAAATGGTTAACTGGGAGAAAAAGACACAATCATTGGGCAGTGAAACAAAAAAGGAATAGAAAGCCTAACCAAAGGGTTCTATAACCAACAAAGGAAAAAAGAACCTATAGTTTAAAAAATCAATGAGAGTCCCGGATGTTTCATAGGTAAATTCCAAGAAATTCAAGAAGATAATCTCAATCTTACACAAAGAAGGTGTTTATGAAAGTAATAAAACCCTTATACTTATAATAATAAAACACCTTATCAGTGAAACCTTGATACTAAAAGTAGACAAAGCTAATTCAAGAAAAGAATATTGTAGATGAATCTCAGTCATGAAATTGCTGCAATCGCTGCAAAATTTAATATTATTAGCAAACAAAATCCACTTTCTCCCAGGAATTAAGGTTGTTTTAAAATGTGAAGTTAATGATGTTTGCCACATTAATAAACTAATTCCTTATAATAATCAACTAGCAGCACTTTCAAATAAATGGGAAGCCTGCCTCTACCTACTGCTCTGTATAAATAGGGAAGTATTTCTAGGTAATTGTTGCTGGGGAATGAATGAGACTAGATTGCATGTGGGGTATGGGATGGGAAAAATCCAGTCGACTGAAGACAAATGATACTCTGGGCTGTCCAGGAACTTCTTTTGCTCTTCCTGTTTTGTGAATCCTTTTGAGCCAGTTCAAATCCTTTCCTGCACTTATAGCCTTGTTTTGTCCAAGATACATATCTTCTCTGCCTTGGAATTCCTATTTATCCTTTCAGATAAGGCTCAGATCTCAACTCTAGTATTTTCTTTAATGTCCC